>NW_008597317.1:0-4536 GCF_000691845.1 Merops nubicus | reverse complement strand
CACACCGCGATGCTTGCAGAAGAGTGAAGGAATGTGAGCGTCCACTCACTTTGGGGTGGCTCTGGACTGGTCCTTGTATGACCGGTCCTAGCCTGCCGCCTGTGCAGCTTCACTGGAGCTCACAACACTGAGGATTGCACAGACAGGAATCCTGCTTAGGTCTGTAACCTCATTTATCACAGAGTCCCAGCACGGGAGGGATTGGAAGGGACCCGTGGAGATCACCTTGTCCAAGCCCCCTGCTCCAGCAGCTTCACTTAGATCACCTTTAAATGTACAGTTTAACAGAAGTGTTCATGACAAATACTCTTGTGAAGCTGGAATATAGAGAATGGAGACCCCGACCGTGGAACAGGGAGAGCAGAAGTGGAGCGTCTTGTGTCCCTCACAGCGTTAGTGCTGGGAGGGAACCAGAGGCTGCCCTGCACGGCCAGGTTCAGCCCAGGACTGCGGCACAGCGGGACGATGCTGGAGAAGGGCTCTGAGGTGCTGCCCAGCACAGCTCTCATCACGCCTCTCGCCTCTCCACAGGGTGATCTGATCTGTGCTCGGTGCCACAGCTGTCCTGTGGAGAACAGCACTGTGGTCACCATCCGACCTGTGGGAAGTGTTACACTGCAGGGAGGTTACAAGGACTTGCAGATCAGGACCTTGCCAGAGCCAGGGGTCAGCAGATTGGAAGTGCAGCACCTCCTGCTGCACAGCTCTCCCCTGCAAAGTCAGGTTCACTTTCAGGATAAATCCTCCAAAAGTTGTTCCTTCCCTTAGCAGTGGAACTGTCACAAGGAGCCTCCACAAACGGTACCTCAAAATCTACCTTGGTACCAATGCAAATGCAATGAGCAGTTACTGTTTCAGAATTTCATCCACCTCAGATTCTGAGGAGATGTAAAAGTATAAATTACTTCATGCTAAGAGAAAAAAAATAGCAATATCAAGTGAGAAACTACAGAAAAAATACAATGAACTTACGCTTTTTGCTGAGAATATACATACTACAATAAAACTCTACCAAACTTTATACAGAATAACAAAACTAGTATGGGCAGCAACCCCATGAAATCTTCAACGTGTACAAATGTGTCATTTTATACTACCAATAAAATCTCTTTCATATAAGGAAATATGTCAGCAATGTAGCAAGGTCAACATTAGGAAAAATGAAAAACATTCTAAGGGGTTTTTAGAGACTTTCCCCCTTGTTTCTGTGGCAGACTTAAACAATTTTTTTAATAGCAAGTGTGTTTGGCATATTTTGTATGGCAGACAGAGTATCAGGGAATCGTTGTGTATATCCAAAGGCAAATAATTCACAGGCCTCTAATGTAAGGGTTTTTTTATCTTTGGTCATTAAGAAGTTTAACTTGATCTCTTGAAAACTTTACAGACACCTACTTCAAAGCAGGACATCTGTCTAGCAAGTAACACCACCAAAGGTAATGGAGGGAAACACTTAATGTTTTCACATCCCTGGCTGTTATGATTTTATTCTTGTAAAGTCTGGTTGAAGTTTGATCCTGAATTCATTAAAGGTCACCATCCTGCCTCTAGAAATCTGTGTGTTAGCCCTACCTGAAAAAGCACAGGTCCTTGTGATCCAGGATCCTTCCCTCCTCTGGGGATATAACATGAGAAGCTTCATTGTCTTTGGATAATGGAAACTACAAAAGGAAAAAGCAAAAGTAAAGCTATTAATTTATCATGGTATTATGAATACAGTACTTCTGTAAGTGGAACTGTTAAGGTTTATAAACTCCTGGAAAACCAGATCTATGGGAAAAGGAAACTCAGATTAAATGCATCAGGTTCAGGGGAAAGCTCCAGGCCACATAGACCAAAGAAGTAAAAATATTTGTTTTTCACTTGTTTTCAAAGTTAAAGGGAAGAATAATATGGATTTTCCTCAAGTGTGCAATGATACCTTCTATTTACACCTCAGGAAAAGCCCACAATTGTAATTTATGTTGTTCACTTACACTTTATTTTTACAAAGTCTAAGTCTGACAGTTACAGAACTATTTCTATTTTCTTTATAAAAATTATAGCACTGATAATTTAGATAATGGAAATAGTCATGCATTATACTGTAATTCATAATGTATTTCACTGAGAAATATGTTTCTGATTGAAACATGGACCTACTTTATTTCCATTTGTTTCCTGGGTGGAGAAACAGTTCCATTCCCCTTTTTACTTGCTAAACTAAATGCACATTTTTTATCTGATTACCATTTTTATCTACATGCCAATTATATATCAAGAATATATTCTGTATTGCAGATGTGGGATTATGCCAGATTTACTTACTATTAGCCATGTAGAGTCAATTGTGCTCATAAAGTGCAAAGCTTCATGTTTCTAGTTCTCAAAGGAACAGTGAGTTTTACTAATTACTTGCCCAAAACATTGCAGATAATGCATTTTCACTCTCCAGTGCTCCATTAAACATAAAGCAGCAAAATTAACTTCAGCATCAGGGACTACATTAGAAAAGATGTAGTCTTTCTACATCTCTAATGTATTCTTACATTATACATCTTATTCTTTACAGTTCTAAAAATCTCAGTATACTTTTTATAGGAGAAAGTGATATAAATTTCTTCATACTTTACTTGGCTGGCAAAGCAGAACAGCTGATACATCAGATCTTTCACTGAAATCAGCAGAGAAATACTGCTTTTACAATGAAAGTATTGCCAGACAAAAAAGGCTGAGAGCTCTTAGGCTCTAAAATAACATTCTGAGGCAGGCTTGGAAAGTGTCAGTTAGACAAGAATAAACTCTCTGATGAAACTTCTGATTTTTCCCAGACTTGTCTTATGCTAATTTGAACTTATCCCGAGAAGATGGTGCCTACTGGTTCATAATTCAGCTTCTCGCCCAGCATTCTTACTACAGCTAAGGTCCAAAAGTTAATTAGTGCTGACATTCTCTGGAAATGCATCAAAAATTTCTGAGGACTTGATGGAGGTCTTGGTCCAAGTCAAATCAGCATCTGAAATGTCATTATCTACTTAATCACAATATAAAAATAGTTTTATATGCCTGCCATGCATCTTCAATTTCTGCATGTAAAAAACTGGGACACAAAAAAGTTTAGGCTGAATATCAAAACCATCCACCAATTTTAGATCAGTGGGAAGAGTGATATATTTTGCATCAAGTTATTTGTTTGTTTGTTTGTTTTGTTTTGTTTTTTCCCCAGTATTTGAACTGCTGGTTCAATTCTGTAAAAGAGTGAAGATGGTTTGTCTCAGGAAGAGATGTCATATTCAGCAGATCTCCAGCAAGAAAAATCAATCTTCATCAGCCTGGAAGACTGCCCATTTATTTTTTTTTTCCCCCAAACCACCTTCATTAGAAGGAGTTACATAATTATGTTTTTTTTTTTTCCTCTCCAGGAAAACCATTTGAATGCATTTCAGAGGGGGCAGGGAGAGGAAGAAAGTAGCATTTAAAAATGTGTAGAATTATCTGGAACCAGATAATCCTTCATGGTCTAATGACAGAAAAATCAGATTAATTCTACATTAGGTGCTATATATAAAGTAAATTATAGGTTTCAGACTGACTTCTGCTTTTGGAAATTTTTTGAGCTTTTTGTTGCATTTTCTCCCTAAGGCTGCATTTCTTTGATTCATCAGGATCTGCCTCTGTTCACATTGTCAATCTTGTTCACATTTACCTGCCACCTTAGAAGACACTTATGTAACTGGGAGTTCCCATTACCACAGTACTCACGGGGTCACCCTCCTGTTTATTTCTGCAGCCCTCCCCTTCCACGTGTGTTGATTCTTGAAATTATTTCATCCTTACCACCTCCACTTAAATTACATTAGGTCTAAAACTTATGTTCCTATTTACTCAGTTCTTAATGATCTTCTCTGCTCTCCAGAGGTGTCTGTTTCACTTCCAAGGCTGGAAGAGACCTCAAAGATGATGTGGTCCAGGCTTTCTTGGGGAAAGCACAGCCTAGGTAAACTGGCCCAGCACCCTGTCTAGCTCTATCTTCAAAGTCTCCACTGTTAAGGAATCCATCACTTCTCTGGGGAGATTATTCCAATAGCTGGCTGTTCTTGTTTTGAAAATTTTTCCCTGTGTCTAGTCAGTAGTTCCCCAGGAGTAACTTGTACCCAGGATGATAGTAGCTGAGGTCTTCTCAAACAGTGCTTTTACCCCTTGAGACCGTTAGACTTCCCTCGAACAGGGATGTCAGACCCACCAAATCTGTGAAAAATGAGGCCAATGTGGAGATCCTGAGGGGAAGATCCCCCTCGTAGGTGAAGAAATAGGCTGACGTTTTGCCAGGGGAAGTTTAAATTGGACATTGGGCAGAATTTCTTTACTGACAGAGTGGTGAGACATTGGCCCAGGCTGCCCAGAGAGGTGCTGGAGTCACCATCCCTGGAGGGGTTCAGAAAACGTGCAGAGCTAGTGCCTGAGGACACGGCTGAGTGGCCACAGTAGTGTGGGTTGATGGCTGGACTGGAAGATCCAGGAGCTCTTTTCCAACCTGAACCACTACGATTCGGTGAC
>NW_008597316.1:16787-38141 GCF_000691845.1 Merops nubicus | reverse complement strand
TCCTCCTCCTCCTCCTCCTCCTCAACCTCTCCACAGCCTTCTTCTCCTCGCCCTCCTTGTGCCACTGCCACAGGAATTTCAGGGAGCACAGAAGGGCCTCAGTGCTGAGGAGCAGATGGGTGTTAGTGAGCATCTGCTCCCTGCCGCCGCGCAGGCACGCTGCTCCTACCCGACACCTCCAGCAGGTTTTAATTACTGGAAGTAATTAAGCACAGCACCTCTTAGGGGATAATTGCTTCCCCCTTCGCAGGGCAGGTACAGGGGAGAGGCAGTGAGCTCTGCAGGCTCTGAGCCAGGTGCTGGGGAGCAGAGCAGTTCCCCCAGCTCTGCTCTGATCGGCTCCGACAGCCCCGCGTCACTCTGGAGCTGCAAAACTACCCAGGGCAAAGGGTTTCCTTTAAGGAATGAAGCCCCAAAAACAGGGAAAATCCAGCTCCTGTAAACTCTGCAGACGAGAGAACAAAGCTGCTGACAAAGGAGCTCTTTGGAATTCCCCAACTATGGGCAAAACAGTGATATTTTTTACAATAGCAGAAGTCTGGTCTGCTCCAGCAGCGAGCAGGGGCTGCCCCAGCAGAGCCAAGTGCCACCAGCCCCACTGCCGTGCCAGAGACACCCAGGACACCCATTAGTGGTGACTGCAGCCCCAGCCTGCTGGCATGATCTCACCCCTCCAGCCCTTAGTAGGTAACAAATTCATTTTCCAATGTTTCTGGCAGATAAAAGAGGTCCCTGCATCTGCTCAGGCTTTCAGCAAGGAAGATAAATAGCGTGTCATGACTCACTGTCTATTAGGCACCTTCATTTATCCAAGCGTGCACAGGAGCTCTCATAAAAGGTTGTTTAATTCAGCATGACTGACTACCCCTTGCTCTCAGACACACCATTATTGCCAGGAGCTGCCTGAAGTTTGGAGTCAGGAGGACTCTGGAGCGCGCCAGCCTGCCCAGTGCTGGCACCAGCCCCACCAGCTCCCCTCCCTCCTCCACCACACCTCCAGACAGAACCTCAGCTGCTGAGCAGAGGGGAGCTTGACCCCCAAACCCAGCTCAAACACCACAGCAGGAACACCCCAGCCTGCAAGGAGACCCAGCACCCCTTCAGGGCTCCCTCAGGACCCAAAGCACCTCCCAGGAATTGCTCCGGAGCATCGTGGCCAGTGCTGCATCACCTGCCTCCCTCCCAGCCCCCCTCAGTTTGCAAATACCACCTTTTCCCCCCAAAAAAAACTTGACCCTCATGCATGAGCTTCTCCCACACTGCTCCATGGTTGGGTCTCCCAGGGAATCACTGCTCCAGCCCTCTGCATGCCACCGTTTAGCCACAGCAGCCTGAGAAACCACGCACAGGCAGAGAGACTCACACACGGCTCTTTCTTGCTGCCCTGGCTTTATCTCCTATCATCAGTGATCCTTCAGGCTGCCAAGTCATTCCTGACCCAGGAAAAAGCTCCTGCCATCCCAAAAAATGCACTTTTGCATGGGAAAATGAACCTGCAATGCAGCTCCTCATTCGGGGGACAGGCGCTGGACGAAGGGCCAGCAGAGGGAGGGGAGGAACAGCACAAGTTGTCCAAAGCTGATCCCGACAAACCAACCCTCTGGAAATCTCATCTGGATGCATTAAACCAGCACTGGATTCCTCCAGAGCTGCAGGGATCCACTCAGAGCCACCAAACCCCCATTCACAGGAGCCTCTTCCAGTCACGGGAGCCTCTTCCACGGGGATGTGGAGGACAACGGCTGCAGCACAGACTTTGGGGGGGGGTCTGCTGGTGGAGGGTCCCTCACTGCACCCACTCTGCCAGGGAGACCCCCAACACTAGGACCTCCTGAACCCCCTCACCACACGCTCCTGCCCCAGAAATCATTGGGGAAACCTCCCCACTAAGGCACAGGGGAGCACTGCCTCTGAGGCTACCCCCCAGCCAAGGACCCCAACCCTAGTGGCAGAGGTGACAGGGCACCCCCGAGGACGTGGTGGCAACCTGCAGGGCCAAGATGCCACTGGCCCCCGGGGCAATGCTGGTTGCCCAATGTCAGAAGACAGGAGGAATGGCCAAAATCTCATCACTCAGTGTCTGCAGTGCTTAAAGATTAATTTCTTGGGTGAGAGCGACAGCACGATGTTAAAAGTAATTACATGCACCAGGTCCTCTTAAGCAAACTCATTCACACCAACTTCCAAAAGCTCTTTAAAGAGTTCCCAGTAGATAAAGTGCATTGCTGGATCATTTTATGCTGAAATTCTACACATTTGAGTTAATTGAATCACTTCATTTCGGAGGGCTGAGCTATGTTTGGATCTCTGATCCTTGGCAGGGAACAGCTTCTGATCCGAGCAAGATCAGAGGCAGAGAATCTCTGAAGGAACAAAAAAGAAACTAATCAATCTCATTACCTGCTTAAAAAGAAAACAGGATTTTTAATCAGAAGCTGTTTTCTCAGGGCTCAGAGGATAATCCTGCAGTTGGGAGGAGGGGGCTCACACTGACCTGGTGTGGTCACACACGACCAAGGGCCTGGCACAGCCACCCAACTGTTGTCACCACGGGGTCCCACCACAGCAGGACCCCATCTGCAATGGACCTGCCTCTGCCTCCTGCCCAGGGATGCTCCAGCAGCACCTCCTCCCTCCATTTCACCCCCTCCTTACACCTCCTCTCCCTGCAGGCTTCACCCTTGCCTACTGTTTTTCATTTGTCTTTAATTAAAGCTGAATGGAAGTGCAGAAATCCATGGAGCAGACATCAAGGCTGGCCCTGTCTCCAGGAGCAGCTCTCAGTGCAAACGTGACCACACCACTGGCATCCTGGAGGGCAGGACAGAACAGGGTGGGGGGTCACCACTTGCTTTTTGCCACGACATCTTTTTGGAGCACTTTTAAGACACCAAACCAGAGAGGAGCAAGATGAGCTGCTCAGTTCTTGCTCTCCATGATTTCTGTTATCTTCCACCCTGACACACTCATCACTCAAACTCACCTCCTCCTCTTTTATTCAGAGAGGACACGGGGGCTTCTGCTAGAGAAATCCTCTTTACAAATTAATTAAACTTTTTGGAATCTATAAATCAATTAATGAATGCATTAGAGCCCAGGAGTTTAACTAGAGATGGAAGCAGCTTCTTTCCCAAATTGCCACCTTCCTTTTGCAGATGAGGCTTCCCAGGGCAGGGAGAAATTCAAAAAGCAACAGTTTTTTACAGTGATGTTTCCCCAGTTCCTAGAGAGACTTTCCCAAGTCCCATTTGCTCTTCGGTGGCTTCACGCACGCTCTGGACTAAACCCACATCTGGAGGGACACATCTGGGGGTTCCCATCCTCATTCCCCCAACCCTGGCACCAAATCCCTGTGGATCTGGTGTTGCTGTGGCCAGGCACACTGAACACACACGTGGAAAATGGGGCTTTGCTCAGAGCCTGACAAATAAAATGAGTAAGTCATGGATTTCTGGGGAAAATAAATAAAGTGCTGCTTTGTTCTCAGCAGCTCAGCCCTTGGACTCACCAAATCAATCCCAGCTCCTCCCAAAGGGATAAGGGGATTGGATTTTTGCTGGCTCTCCTGGCAAAAGCAAACTGCCTAGGCTGCTTTTGGGAGCATCACCCACCCCCACGGAGCTGGGTGAGTCTTGGGGGGGTGATGTCCTGATGGTATCCCACACACACACAAGCTCCCACCTCCATCCACATTCTCCAGCATTCCTCCAAACAAAGCAAATTTCCAACAGATTGCAGGATGGAAAGGGAGGAGAAGAGCCTGGAGAGGAGCAGAGCTGCCACATGGGGCTGGCGTGGGGCTCAGGACCCCTCCCACACCCCCCTTCCCTCCCGTGGGATCACCTTGAACCCCTCAGTGATGCCAGCACAGAGAGGTTGGATCCCAGCAGCATCCACAGGAATGTTCCCAGCTCAATGGATGGTTCCTAAAGCTCATCAAGCTGCTGTGGGGAGATTTCCCTTCTCCCACTCCAGAGGCTCTGGCTGTCAGAGCAGGGCAGTGCCCAAGGGGAGGAATGTGGATTTGAACTGAGCCAGAGGAGCAGGAGACGCCTTCCCACGTTAATGAAAAGATCCCAGACTTCTTCTTATTCTTCTTTGATGGCACTGTCTAGCCTACTATTCAATATTTAATTGTATATTTTAGCTTGTCCTTAAGGTAATACCAGAAAAGCAAGACCTGGGCTCAACCCACAACGTTGTGGAAGGGAGGATTCACCCACAGCCTCAGCTGCAAGATGAGTCTTCACTTAGAGTCCAGGCTTCTTGCCTTCAATAAATTCTGATTTATGGATCTGGGGTGAATGTCTCAAAAAATGAAAACTCTTGTCTCTAACAGATTTTAAGTAGAAACAGCCTGCATGGCTCCAGCCCTTGGCTCCAGCCCAGTCAGCCAGGAGAGCTCAAGGATGGGTCAGCTCACAGTGGGACTCCCCTGCACTTGCTCCAAGCTCTGCAACAAGGACATATCCATCTTCCAGGGGTTTGGCCACATCTGCCTGCACAGAGGGTCATCACACAGCCCTGGCCATGCAGAGCACAAAATCATGCCCATCATCATCCTCCCCATCCACCAGGCTTGGGCTCACTGCAGTCAGTGGGGCCAGGGCAGGAGGGAGGTTCTGGTTGCTGGCCCTCAACATTTAGAGGATCCCCAGAAGATTCTCCTGGGGGTTCCTCCTGGCTTGGCAAAGACCCAGAGCTGGGGGAGGGCAGCAAATACCTCTCAAACAGATCAATTTAAGGAAAAAAAAAAAACACCAACCAAACCAAAAAGGGATTTGAACCACCACTGGTGTTTATGACAGGAAGGAGCTGGGTTCTTTTTTTTTTCCCCTGTTTTGAATCCAAAGCAAATCGATCTCTCTCAGCCCGGAGTGGGAAGCTGGGGATGACTCAGCCAGCAGAACAGCACTGAGCTCTCCTTCCTCCACTGCAGTGTGGAATTCAGCTGGGAAGCACACACACAGAGGAAAAAAAAACCCCATTTCTTATATTCTCCTCTAGTATTTCAATAAGGGATTATTTTAAACAGCCTTTACCTGCCATTTCCTGGAAAAGCCCTGAGCAATGAGCCTCTCAGACAGCTCCTGTTTGCAGGAGAAGGTGTTTCTGAGCCCAACAGGGTGGGAGCCTGATGCTGATGGCAGACACACAGTGCTGGGACCCCCAGAGATCAGCCCCAGAACCCAGCCAGCAAAAACCTGACGCTGCATAAAGTGAGGGAGGCTTCTCAGGGCTCTTACACCCAGCAGCAATGCAGCTCCCCAGGAATGGGGAACCCCCCCCGAGCCCAGCAGGGCTGGGATGCTGAGCAGGGTGTTGGTCACCTTGCTGAGCTGCCAAAATCCACCTGGGAAAGCACGTGCAACTCCAAAAAAAAGTTATTCTCTAAAGTGCATCTTCCCTGGTTATAGGGGACAGTTCCCAGCTGCACACTGGAGAGAAATTCCTGAGCAGAAAGGACCCGACCAATATTTGACCGATTGTTTTTGCAGCATCTGCAAGGGATGCTCAGATTGAACCTCCCACTGCTCGCTGTGCAAAGCACCACACCAGAGCCCACGACCAGAGCCCCTCACACAAAGAGAGGAGCCACCCACCAGCACCAGCACTAAAGCAAACAAGCCCCATTTGAATCCTACACGATTGGGAATTCAGTGCCATGCTGTCCCCACCACGGCAGTTCACACCATCTGCTGCCACAGATCCATCTCAGGGCTCTGAAGAGACTCCCTGGCAGCTTTGATTCCCCTCCCCAGTTGCCTTCGAGGCTGGAGCTGTCGTGGGGCATCACCCATCTTGGGGGGCATCACCCATCTTGGGGTGCATCACCCATCCTGGGGGGCGTTGCTTCGCCCATCCTGGGGGGCATCACTCGTCCTGGGGGGCATCACCCGCTCAGCTCCCCTCCCAGAGCCTGGAGGCACCAACAGCCACCCAGCAGCTCTAGGATTTACAGGTATCACCATTTCAAAATGAGAGAGACTTAGTCTAAGCTTGCAACAAATACAGAGGAGAAAGCATCAGCTCTTTAAAAAGAGAAACTACAGGAGCTTTCTCTGTGGAGCTGCCCAGGAGCCACGTGTGGTGCCCGCTGCCACGGGTGCCCACTGCCCCTAGCTCAGCCCCAGGGATGGGGACACTGGGGCAGCACCTTCCCCTCACACCTTCCCTCGCAGGTTTGGCTCCCACTCTGGATGCTGGGGCTGTTCCAGTCCCACCAGCCCTTCTGCTTTCACAGCCTACTAGAAAAGAAGGGAGAAAAAAAGCCCCATCTGAGATCTCTGCTCAGATGCTGCGTCCAAACCTGGATGAAGAAATTCCTGGTGTAGGCTCTGATCCCAGATCCTGCTTGCCCCAGGACCAGCCTACTTTTCCATCTGAACATAAGGAAAAACTTATCTGAGGGTGCCAAAACCCTGGATCAGCTGCCCAGAGAGGCTGTGGAGTCTTCTTCTCTGGAGAGATTCCAAGCCTGCCTGGATATGACCCTGGGCCACAGGCCCTTGCTTACACGATGATCTCCAGAGGTCCCTTCCAAGTCCTACCATTATTCTGAGATTCTGTGATTCTATTTCTGTGCCAGGCAGCAAGGCAAGGAAAAAAACCCAACCCTGAGCCCACCAATCACCCACCCAGCCAAGCTGAAAGCCTCTTGCCTCCCGTATCGGGATGAAATAAAGCTCTTATTTGGAAGGCCCCACTGAGAGGGATGGTAGGTGATGGACAGGATGTCTAAGCAGCTAACTCATTACACAGGCTCAGCTTGAAACCAGAAGTCATTTCAGTCTGGCAGCGCCTCTGTGAAAGGCAGAAAAATGCTCTTTAATTGGGGTTATTTATCCTGCACCTCTCCCGCACAGACCCGGCTTCCGAGCGCACGATGAGCTAGAGAGGAGAAAGCTCAGAGGGGATCTGATCCATGCTGAGCAGGAGCTAAACAGCCCCCAGGGGGCAAGAGGCTGGGGCCAGACTCTTGTAAATGGGGCCCAGCGACAGGACAAGGGGCAACGGGCAACAACTCGAACCCCGCAACGGGCACCAACTGGAACCCAGGAGGTTCCATCTCAACAGGAGAAGCTTCTTTGGGGTGAGGGTGCAGAGCCTGGAGCAGCTGCCCAGAGAGGCTGTGGAGTCTCCTCTGGAGAGATCCCAAACCCCCCTGGATGCCACCCTGGGCACCCTGCTGTGGGTGAGCTGCTGGAGCAGGGGGAATTGGATGAGATGATCTCCAGAGGTCCCTTCCCACCCCTGCCACTCTGTGAGATGCAGCCTGGTTGGTTCAGGAAGAGGCCACCGACCCCTGCAGAGCTGCAGTGGGTGCACACACACACCACTGACTGCTCTGGGCATCATTTTTCCCAGAGGTGGTGAGCAACCAGCTGCTGAAAATCACCCCAGGAGTTTTTTTTATGGTCAAAATCATTATTTGGAGAGGCCTTTATATAGCACTAGATACCCCCGTGGCTCCACAGCCCCATCCTGCACGGCCAGGGGCCAGATGCCACCTCCCAGTGCCAGGACCAACACTTGGCACATCTTTAAGCATCTCTGCCCAATCCCACAACACCCACCCAGCACCTTGCTGGTTTAAAGAGCTGTTAGAGTGTAAACCCACCAGCCCCACTGATCTGAAGAGCAATTATGGTGTCAATGGGCCTTTTATGTGAACAATCAATACCCCTATCTGGGAAAGCTTCCTGGCAGGGGGGGGAGGAAATAAAACATTGATTTTTAGTGAAAAGGCATATTCCATCATCCTGTGCCATATACCACGTGGAAAAGGATAAAAAGAGAGGCCTGGACACAAATGACTGTCTCAGGACACAGTGAACTGTGAAAAAATGTGTTGAAATTGAAATCAGATGGGAAAGAAATCACCAGCTCAAATCGCCTCCCAAGCAGTGATCAGAGCAGGGAAAACCAACCCTCTGCCTGCAGAAGGAAAAGAGGTTCCTGACCCTCTGCTCCCAAGGAGGACGAGCTCTGTCCCAGCAGCTTCCCTGACCCCTCAAGCTGTGGTTTAAACTGGAGCCAAACTGGTCTGCAAGAGCAAAACCCTCCAGGCACAGCTTCCTCCAGCAGCAGCTTGAGGGGAGATCTCACCAAGAGCTCCCAGCCCTTACCCACCAGCTCCAAATCACAAACCAAACCCTTCATTTCTCCAAGCTTTTGGGGTGCAGGCTCAGCTCCCCAAAGCCATTCAAGTCCCCAGACACCCACCAGCTCACTTCATCACTCCAGACACCAATCCACCAACTTCTGGCACCCCTCAGCAGCTCAGGAACCATTCGTGCAGCCCTGCAAAGAGCCCAAGCCCCACAGCAGCACCTCAGATCTCCAGGCAGCAAAAATACAGCTCGAGGGTCCCCCTGTGCCCCCCTCATCCCAGCTGTGGAGCTTTGTGATGCTCAGAGCAGGAGATGGATCCTCCCAGGACACTCCAGACACTAGGTGACAGTTAAAGCTCCCAGAGCAGCACAGGCTGTCACCCAAACGGGTCCCTTGGTGGCCACGTGGCAGAGAAGAGAAGAGAACAGGTCACCTGAAGCATGACCAGAGCAAAACTCAGCAAATCACCTCTTGGAGATCTATGGATAGACACGCTCAGACCTATCACAGAATCATTTGAGTTGGAAGAGACCTTTCAGCTCATAGAGTCCAACCCTTCCCCCAGCACTGCCAGGTCCCCACTGCCCCGTGTCCCTCACCCCACATCTCCACAGCTTGGAAGCCCCTCCAGGGGTGGGGACTCCACCACTGCCCTGGGCAACCTTCCAGGGCAAGAAATTGTTCCTCAGCTCCAACCTCAACCTCCCCTGGGACAACTTGAGGCTGTTCCTGACCCCCCCACCTGGCTCCAGGCTCCTGTCAGAGCCAGAAGCTCTCCCCTGAGCCTCCTCTGCTCCAGGCTACACAACCCTGGCTCCATCTGTCTCCATGATGTGGTCAAACTGCCCTGCAGAGAAGCAGGGGGGGCTGGGGACCCCTTCAGCACCCTCTTCTCACTCTGTTTTTGGGATTTAGTTTGAATCTGGGGAAGAGCCTTGTGGGTTTTGAGGCAGTTTATTCCCTCTCCTCCAAAGCACAGATGAAGGGCTCCCTACACTTCATGGTACATGCCCCAGCATCACTCCTCAGTGAATACTCCTGCCATAATGCAGAGCAACTGCTAGAGCTCCTGATTTTCATTTCGCTGCTCCAAAACCTCCTTAGGGTGACTAAAAATTATTCCCCTCCTCATTCAACTGAAGAACTATAGCTCAGAAAACAAATGAATTACTGTGCTTATTGAATGAGGCCAAAACAACCACCACTCCAGAGGCAACGATACTGTTAGTTCAGTTTAATAAACCTGAAAATTTAAGGTTTTTTCCCCCCAGTGCAGCTGCAGTGGGAGGTGTTTCTCCCAGGCTTCACTTGTGTTAATCCTATTCCAGGCTGGAGCTGGCTAGAGATGGGCTTTCAGTCCTTCAACCAGCTCCTGAGCCTCAGGACAAGGAAGACATGGGTTGGATGCCCCGAGGAACATCTCCAGAGATGTGTGTTTGGTGTTTTAATGTCTCATTCCCTTGCTCAATCAGCACAGGTATTACTAAAGGTCTAATGGCAGCATCAGAGCCTATCCCAGCACCCACTTTTGTGACCCCAGCCCCCACTTCTGTGACCCCAGCACCCACTTCTGTGACCCCAGCACCGTGCAGGAGCCGTCAGAGGATGGAAACGACTCCGAGGCACCTATTTCATACAGCTGCAGAATTAGAAAGACTTAACAGATTGTCAGGTGTAGCCAGGAAATTAAAGCTCCTTGATAATAATATTGCACGGAGTTAACGAGGCTCGATTTGGGAAATGACTCCTCTGATTAATGGCCATAAGCACCTCAGAAACCTCTCGGCAGCTTCCACGCTTGCCGACAAGAGCTGATTTTTGGGAGCGTGGGTCCTAACCAGCACGTCACTCAACAGGCTTTAATAAGCCTCTAAAGATGAACGAGTTGCCCTGCAATAAAAGGAGGGCAGTTTGGAGCAGCAGGCTCAGCGTGGGGCTGCCTGCAGCCCAGCTCCCACGGGCAGGGTGTGCCAGTTGGGCAGGTCTCCCCAGGAGCTGCCCCTCTCTGGCACCACCACATGCTGCCAGCGTGAAGAAGACACTCACTTTTCTACCCCCAAGCACTGCAGAGGAGAAACCTGCTGCTGGACAGACCTGCCCAGCCCTCTTTGCTGGCTAGCTTTGGTTTTGTAGGCAAAAGACACAGCCAGAACCTCCAGCAGACAGAGGGGGAAAGCCCTGGCCTCGTGCTGTTAAATCTGTGCCTCTGTTGATACAAGCAGGGTGAGAGGCTTGTGGAAAAAGCCACTCCAAAGACCAAAGCCCTCCCAGCTCTCAGGTAGGGTCTGTCCCCCCTGAATCCCGTGCCAATCATGAGGCATTGCTGCCTGGCACATCCTCCACCTCAGCTCCATCCTCCAGCAAGGCCACCAGCTTTGGGGTACACCAAACCCCCAGCGAGCTGATCTTGGCTTGGCCTCTTTCACCTGCACCATCTCCTCTGGAAAGCTGAAACGTCCCACTGAAGGGTCCCCATCTTCAAAGGGAGGTGATGGAAATAAAGCTGTAGCTTATTTCCATCATAGCTCTTCAGAGAAGGAGCCTCCAGCCCGTTCCAGGGCTCTGCCACCCTCAAAGTCAACTCTGCCAGTTGAACAGAACCAGACAGGGAAGCCTGTAAGCTTCTCTAGACCCTTCCAGCCACGTTCCATCCAGGAGGACACTGGATGAAGCCCAGGAAAGAAGGATGTGTTAACAAGGAGCCCTGAAAGGCAACATTTGCAAAGAGCAGCAGGAAGCAGCCCGAGGTGCCAAGAGCACATTTCACAGGCTCAGATGTCACTGCAGAGAGGGATGGTTGCTTCCTCTTGGCACAGAGCTTCTCCCCTGTCCAAACCATCAGGAAAGCAGCAAGTGTGGAGGCAGCTCATGCCTCCATGGGCAGCTAAAGCAGCTGGCCACGCTTGCCAGCAGCTCTCACGCTCATTAGAGTGCTGTTCAACTGAGAATGAAACACAGGACAAAGCTGAGGAGACATTCCCCAAGTGCCCCCAAGCTCTGACCGCCTTCCAGCTCAAGTCTTCTCCTCTTCAGGGAGTCTGACAACCTTCCAACTCCAGACTTCTCCTCTTCAAAGGGCAGCTAAACCTAAAGACCGACCATTAACCTTGAGGAATTCACAGAATCCCAGCGTGGTGGGGGTTGGAAGGGACCTCTGGAGATCATCTAGTCCAAGCCCCCTGCTAATGCATGGTCACCCAGAGGAGGTTTGTCCAGGATCATGTCCAGGATCATGTCCAGGCAGGTTCTGAACCTCTTCAGAGAAGGAGCCTCCAGCCTGTTCCAGGGCTCTGCCACCCTCAAAGTCAAGAATTCCACCCAAGGAATTTGGAAGTCATTTTGCTGGTGCCTGGTTCTCCTTCCCCTGCCTCTTAGTAAGCACACAAGCACCAGGATGTGTGAAAACAGGCTCTGCTCTCCCAGCAAGGTGGAAATGAGCAACAGCAAACAGATGGGACAGGCAACACGAAGATCCCCACCTCCAAAGCCCTCGGAGCTGGAGGAGGACAGCCCTGGAACACACACAGCACAGGTCACACAGAGCCAGGGCTCTCTCCCAGCAGGCCACAGGTTGACATTTCCTTGGGGATAAGCCTGTTTGGAGTTGGAAATCCTGGTGATTTACACTCAGAGCAACCTGCTGCACTGGGAGGTTTATTTACTGCAAGAAGTGGAGGAGTGCAGAACTAAGCCCTCTGCAAATACAACCAAGACATTTTTATGTGCATCTTGGAAAGGAGAAGAAAGGGAGAGGTTTACACCCAGCAACACCACCCAGCAAGAACAAAGGAGAACAAACCTACAGGTTGCATTTAGCCCTGTGAAATCAAAATTCCTAATCCAAAGAGCAAGGCTGTGAGCAGAGCACCAGGGGCACGGAGGAGTTTATGAGGGATTATGAGCTCCCACTTTATTTATGTTTTTTGGAAGTTGTGTGTCTATAAATTCACGTTTAGTCATCACTATAAAACCCAACCATGGAACCCAGCCTGACAAGGATGGTCAATAACCATTTGAAAGGGGCATTAGGATGTTTTTAAATCAATACAGGCATTGCCAGGGGCGTTCATCACCGAGCCTGGCTATTCAAACTCAAAATGAATGGATGCCTCTTGAAAGCAGCAGTTTTCCAGCCCAAGCACGGCGTGAGCACGTCGATGATATTACAAATACAGTTGGAACCATCTTAAAAAACTGGTGAACACCCCATTTTGCAGGAATCTGGAGTTACATAAGCTGCAGTGACTGTAATGAACCTTTTGGATGCACACGCGAGGCTCCGGCTGAATATTACCCCAATGAATCACAGCAGGTTTCATGCTTGGAGAGGTTTTATACATCATCCCCTCCTTCACGGCCTCTGCTTCTGCTCAGGGAAGGAGGGAACAAGGAGAAAATTTATAGGGCAAGCCAAGTAGTCTTGTTTTTACAATGGGAAGTGGTGATTTCTGTGGAGGAGCGTTCCCCTTGGCAGCCGTGGAGAGCTGCAGACCAGGGTGGCACAAAGAGCTGGGACAAGGTTGGACTTTCTGAAAACAGCTTATAAACCAGCAGAAAAGGGGCAAAAAGTGAATTTTCTGGCTGCAAGGACACAAGCAGAGACAGAGGCACGTCCCTATGCTGCCTGAAGCATCAGCACCAAGCCCACAGCTCAGCTCACACCCACCCTTCCTATCAGTCCCCGAGGGGTTTTGCCTCCTCTCATCTCCCCAGCTCCCTTTCCTGCCTTCCACCAGAAGTTGGCTCCATCCTGACAGGACTTGAACCTGGGTTCATGCCAAGTCTGGTGCTGGTGGGCCCCCAGCCCACCCTCTTCTCCTGCTCCAGAGCTTCCCCAGCTGAAACACCACCCAAGCCTCTGCGACATCGCAGCTGCTCTCAGGCAGCAGCTCAAATTTAAGGGGAAAACAATTAGAAATTCAACATAATGAGGTTTCTCTACAATGCCCCCAAACCCCAGGGCTCATTTAAGCAGCGAGTTTAACGACGTCTCCCTTCTGCAGCACACCCTTTCCAACACCAGTCTCTTCCAATCACTGAACCCATCTGGATTTACTTACTGAACATCTCTGCAGGAACACCACGGCACCATTTCCTCAACCCCACCCCACCCAACATCACGTGAGTCATTAAAACAATTTGGTCATTAAAACAAACCCTGATTGCCTTCCATATTAATGACTTAACAGCGTTGGCAGCGCGATACCAGAAGCGCATCACGACCCCTTGGCACAGTTGTCCCTGAGTTTGGGACAGATGAGGAGCAAGCAGAGGTGCTGCTGGTCAGCTGAGTACTTCAGTGGACATTTATCTGCAGCCTGGGCCAGTGGCCAACTCGGAGACTACAACTCTTAACTCCCCAGAGCCAGAGCTGTGACAGCCCCTGAGGATGCTCCAGACAAGCACCAAAGCCATGTTGGGTCTTCTCCAGCCACTTCGCTGCAAACTCTGTGCCCCAGAGCCCCCAGACAGCGTGTCCTTGGACACAGGAGATCCTCCACCTGCAGCAGGGTAGTGGAGATGTTCAAGGCAGGGTGGAGGAGGCTGCTGGGGAACATCTCTGCCCTCCCACCCAGCTCCGTCATCCGATTTGGAGCGACGTGAATCACTCGGCAGCAGGACAGGAGAAAGAATCAACACTCCTCGCTGTTCAATATGCACTTCAGAGGAGCATGAGTCACAGCTCCAGTTTCCAGGGGCTGCTGAATGCAAATCCTTTCTGAGAACTGCCCCAGAACACAGCACACGGAGGGAGAACTGAAGGGGTCGAGCTCAGGCTCCCGTCCTGCCCTGACCCGCCACCATTTCCCTGGAAGTCCTTTCCACATCTCCAGACCCCAGCAGAACGAGCTGCCCCCAGCCCTAGGGCTGCAAGGGGAGGTTTAGGGAGCAGGGCAGGGAGGGAACAGCCCCTCGGGTCCCTCCGTGGCACCAGAGGGGTGAACAAACCTCCTCAGCTCCATCCTGACCTGCTCCAAAGGAGAAGTGCAGGATACGTCCCTTGCCTACCCAGGTATATTAAAGACAAGGCTGGATTCTCTTTCATTTGGAGTAATTAAAGCCTAATGATTATCCCACTCATCAAACACTGAGTCTAGATGCAGACTGCTCCCTGTCCCAACATGGTTTAGGCAGCCTGGCTGAGGGACCTGGGGTTGTTCAGTCTGGAGAAGAGGAGACTGAGAGGTGACCACATTGCTCTCCACAGCTCCCTAAAAGGAGCAGGGAGGCTGGTGTTGGTCTCTTCTCCTCAATTAGTGATGATAAGACAAGAGGAAATGGCCTCAAGGTGTGCCAGGGGAGGTTTCAGTTAGATAGAAGGAAGAATTTCTTCCCGGAGAGAGTGGTTGGGCACTGGAAGGAGCTGCCCAGGGAGGTGGTGGAGTCAAAACCCCTGGAGGGGTTCAACAAACCAGCAGATGCAGCACTTGAGGCTCTGGTCTAGTGGTCAGGGAGATGCTGGGAGGAAGGCTGGACTTGATCCTGAAGCTCCTTTCCCACCAGAGTGCTTCTAGGATTCTCACTTGCTGACTGTAGCTACAAGGACCCCACCACCAAGCATGACCCCACAACTTCTCCCAGCATCTCACAGAGCCACGTTCCATACACCTTTATATCTCCACCAGCAAAGACCTCAGATGGGCAGAGCCTTGGAGAGCTGCACATTTACACCTTCTCCAGCCACCTCCACCACCCCCAGGCAGCAAGGACACCTGCAGAACACAGCAGCAGTGTTGCTTTGGGATTTTTTTTTTTCTTGTTTTCACAGCTTTAGCCATCTTAAAACATGTAAATATGAAGGAAGGGTCAATGATTCAACAGTGATTAAGTCTGAAATATTCCACTTAGTGCCCATTAGGCTTCAAAAAATACCTGTTCTGTTGTCAGAGCATTCCCCAGAGCACAGCCAAGGAGTACTCAGAGCTGGGGAAAGCTGCTTACTTGGAAGGCTGGAGGTATCTTGTGAAAATACCAAGTTTGTTTCAGTAAACAAAACAAAAAATCATAATAAAAAAAAGCAAGAGACAATAAAAGAATTAATGTATGGTAGAAGCTTAATCCCATTTCCCCAGAGAGAGCAAAACCAAGGAAGTCTAATGGAAATTTTCTATCCTCTAAACCATTTGCTCTGTTTGCAGTTAGAAGAAAAACACAAAACTCCACCAGCTTCAGCTTCTGACAACTGCAGGGCTACCTACTTTAATTAAAAAAAAACCCAAAACACAACACCCAAACCTGCATCTGGGATGGAAAGTTTCCACCTTATAAAAACACTGAAAACTTTGCAGCAGCCTCCCAACCTGGAGCAGTTCTCAAGCCTGCACTTGCCCCAGGAGCTCAAGACTTGAAGGACCCAAAGCTCACTGAATGGAGCACAAAACTTCCTTCCATCCCTCTGGAAAAATCCAAGCTGATATTTCAGTTCCTGAAAAAAAATCCTTTGGATTTGAAATACTTTATGAAACGTGTAATTAAGCAACGCAGTCAAATGATGGAGCCTGCCTGAAGAGAGTCTCTGCAAAAAGAAGGATCATTTCCTCACCACAATCTGCTCCCAATTGTATTCAAGATGCTTCTAAACCACTGTTTCAGTTTCTTTCCAAACAAGAGAAAGAAAAGCAGCAATAAGATTAATTCACTAAATTGCATTTTCTTTGTCTGCTGAAAAGCTGTTAAGTAGAGGAATAGAAAACTGTGTTGCCTCTCTCCATGCAGAAGGGTGCAAGGTTGGCCACCACCCATCCCACAGACACACTCTAGACCTGGGGAAGCCTCACAAGCTTCCATCAACTTGATTGAGAAAGTCCTTCAGAAAGGGAGACCTTCTAACAACTCCCTGAAGGGAGGTTGGAGCCAAGTCGGGCTCTTCTCCCAACAGGACAAGAGGAAACGGCCTCAAGTTGCCCCAGGGGAGGTTGAGGTTGCCCCTGAGGAACAATTTCTTGCCCTGGAGGGTTGCCCAGGGCTGTGCCAGGCTGCCCAGGGCAGTGGTGGAGTCCCCACCCCTGGAGGGGTTTCCAAGCTGTGGAGATGTGGGGTGAGGGACACGGGGCAGTGGGGACCTGGCAGGGCTGGGGGAAGGGCTGGACTCCATGATCTGAAAGATCGCGTCCATCCAAAACAATTCTATGACTCTAAAATCTATTTAAGGAGGAAACAGCTGCCAACAAGATGTTTTATTCCACACTTTGGCAGCTACAACTCTATTAACCTCCAAAATAAGGAGTGACAGCATGACTGCCAGTCCTAGTCTGTAATTAGGGGAGGGGGGGGGCCACCAAGAGTCAGTGCCATGGGGCACCTTCAACGTGTCAGAACTCAGCAAGGGCAGGGTTGGGTTTATTTTCAGTGCCACCTCAAGCTAAGCTGATGATTCCATTTCCCCAGTGAATGAGAGATCTCATCATCAATAATTCATAGGCACACACAGCCATGCAAGTGGCTTGGAGAACTAAAGGAGAACCAGAAAAAATGACTCTTGGAGTCAAGGTCAGCAGAGAGATAGACCCAAAGAGAGAAGAGGAGGTGGAGTTTGCATGCAGATATCAAACCCCATCCAATTTCAATCCCAGAGGTGACAGCCTAGGTGCCAGTTTAAGAGGGGCACTGTGCCCTCTGAGGTTGGTATATGACAGGATGCTTGCCTGGATGGAGCCCAGCTCTACCTATCCGGATGGACAACTCGCTCTCCTGGTCCAGCTGGTGGGCAGGTTCCTGCTCATATTTCTCTTTCACCACTCGTTGGTCCCAGCCCAAGGCAAACGCTGCGTGGGGAGCCCCGCTGAAACCCTGCAAGGCAAGAGAGAAATGGAAAAGTTTTTCCTCACCTCTCCCCTTCAACCTTCTCCCCAGCCCGTCCTCAGGGTCTGCTCTGGGAGCCGGGTGGTTGGGAAGTCCAAGAGGGCACGTGTCACAGCAGCTTCTCACAGCATGGGGATGTGGTTTAGGGGTTCCTCTCTCTATAGACTGCCTGGGTGTTCATATTTCAATGTGTATTGCCAGTAGAAACATCAAGACCCCAGTTAACAAGAGCCCAGAAGGATGAGGCTAAAGAGGGAAAGCCAAAACTCAGGTGCATCAACAGCAAGAAATCCAATCCCACAAAGGCAGCTCCCTCTGAAGTCCACCTGGAGGAGCCCAGCAGACAAAGAGGGGCATTCACAGCTCTCAGAGGGTGAAGTTGCTGGGCTGAGCTTGGCAGAAGTTTAGTTTGCAGCAGGGTACCATTTTTTCAATGTCAATAGAGCTTGAGGGAAACAGTTTGCTCAAGAGGGAACCCAGGCGAGCATCAAATGAGATGCTACATTCACAGCCACCCCAACAAAACTTCAGACTCTTCTTGGAATATCTTCCTCCACCATCTGTAACCTCCAAAACACAGATAGACATGGGCACAAACAACTTTGTCCAGCTATGTGTAAAGTCTGCCTGGATCCCAAACAGATGCTCTGTGGCAAGAGGGACCACGCTGCTCCCACGAGTTATTCCTGCCAACCTGGATAGGGCTCACCAAAGCCAGGCAGAACTCCAGCAAACACCAGGGTCTTTACCCACACTGGTCACCAAAATCCTGGCAAACACCATTTCTGCCTTTCCCCCAGGAGCATCCACAAGGAGGGATTGTCCTGGATTCACCCAGGGATCGACAGCAGCAGCCTGAGGAGCAGACACTGAACAGCCAGAGGAGGTGATGAGAGAGAGACTGCACGGGGCAGGTCAAGTTAAACAAAACAGAAAGGTTAAAGATGAATAACCAAATCATCTCTTCTCCCATCATTTTCATACCACAGTCTGAGCAGGGCTATTAATACTCATCACAGATTTGCTACCTGCTCTCTACTGCAGTTTAATCAGGGGGATTTCACCTCCATGAACCCACCAGCAACTCTGCACCTCATCTCCCAAGCATCAGCTGGGAGAGCAGGCAGAAATAGAAGTGTTTTCCAGCAAAATCTGGGTGGTGTGACACAGTGAGGAAGGACAGGAACTTCAGCACCATGATCTGGCTTGGATAAGGCCAGAAGAAACCAAGAATGGAAGGTCACAGGCTCAACCCACTGCAGCACGGTCTCCCTGCATCCCAGGGACTGCTGAAGCTAAAGGGGTTTTCACCCCTGGAAAGAGATTAGAGCATCACTCTCTGGAAAACACCAACCTGAGGAGAGGCAAGGATGGGAGTCTGAAGCTGCAGAAGTAAAGCCTCAACCCTCTGAGTGCAGAGGAAGGATCTCCAAGCATTCTTGGGGCTCTCCAGCCCTGCCCCAGATGCCAGAACACCAGATCTGGGGCTTTTCCTTGGCCCAAGGACAGTTGCCTCCCACCTGGGTGCTGTCAGCAGAGGCAGGGAACCAAACCTAGGGCCCAGCCAGAGCCTGCAAGACTCTGCAAGTCACAACAACCCAACCAAGGGGCAAAGAAGCCACTGGTACAAGGGGCAGCAAGCAGGCAACGTTGAGCACGTGCCCTCTGCTACCACCACACAGCTCCTGCTGCAAGCAAACAAAGTCAAAGAGGTCAAGATGACCACTTGCCTCAACTTCTGCAGCACTGATGAGGAGCCTCCCACGGGTGTTTGCTGTGCCACCCTTCTCACCACACCAAATGCTCTTCTCCACGGGGTGCCCCTGAATCTGCTTGCACTGAGATGGAGGCAAACTTGAAGTTGTTTCAGAAGCTTGTTGGGAGGTCAGGTCAGCTCCCCACTGGCAAGCCTGGATATGCAGTTTGAAACTCTATCAGTGACCTTCAGCCAAGCACACGATTTATTCCAACTGTGACTGCTCTGAGTCATTTCAGTCCAGTCCCTGCAGGAGTCCCTCTAATTGGAACGTGTCAGTGGGTTAAAAAAGCATTAGAAATGAGAAAAGCCACGTTAATTAGTTCACGCCAGTAATTAGCGTCGTCTGAAATAACCACGGGGGTTGATGATTTCAAAAAGCCAGATGCAAGGAGGACTTGGAGAGGAAGATCTTGGAGGAAAACTATTCTGGGACACGGGAGTCCCCACCGCCCTCAGCTCTGCTCAACAGAAAGGTCATTAGATTGTCAGGGACCCAAGTGTAAAAGCAGATGAGAAAAAATAGGTACCTCTGCAAAGAGGAATCCACTTAAATGGGTGGATTTTGCTTTTCTTACCCAAAAGCTGGAGGAATCCTGAATTATTCTGTATGGAACTGTGTCCCTCAGCATCTGGGCATCACCCTGGTATGGTGGGCAAAGGGGTGAGACTGGGAGAGGGAGGCAGCTGCTTGCTTTTAAATGGAGCAAGGAGTTTGGCTTGTGTCCTGCTGCCCAGTCAGCCTCTTGGACAAGTCAACCCAAAACCAAGCTTAAAAAGAAACAGAGGGATGCCTTGAAGAAATAACCTGGTTCTTCCCCACCTGGCCCTTCCCCATCTGGCCAAAGATGGAGAATAAACCAAGAAAGAAATCACAGTGACAAAAGTTGATGGTCTGGCTTTGAGGAGATCACCTGGTACCACAGCTGCCTCTTTTCTAGGAAGGTTGGTGACTGCTCTTCCCATGCAATATCTCACTGGCTTTAACCCAGCAAACACCCTGGAACAGGCTCTGCAAAGCCACAGGCAACAAAGAGCATAATGCATCAATTAATGGCAGAAAGGGGCTCAACAGGGTGGAGAAACAGAATAAATTTTACCACCTTATTAAAAAAAAAGATAAATAAAAATGTTCCTCACTTGTCCAGGAGCAGAGACAAGAAGTTGCCCAGCTCAAGTGCAACCATAAATTCTCCATGCAGTAACCAAAGGCCCTTCTCAGTGCTGAACTGGATGCAGTCATGATTAACAGCATCCAACATACAGCTCTGGGAGAGGAGCAAATCTCCCTTACTTCTATTCCCACAACTGGTCCCAGCAGCAGCACCCTCATCAGGCAGAATGTGCCCCCATAAATTTGGGAATAAAGCCAGAGGCACCCAGCACACCCCAGACCACCCCTTCAGCTCCAGCTGCCAGAGTAACAGGGAGCAACCCCAACCCCTCCCCAATAAAACCCCTTCCTAATGAAGATGGAAAGCCCCATTTGTTTTCATTTGCAAGTTGAAGAGCCTCCAAGTGTTCCAGGTCCACCTCAGTTTGCCTTTTAATTTGGAGGCTGCTCACAACAGAGCAGCACTGATGGGCAGAGCAGATACAGGCACCTCAACAGCAATTCCTTTGGGGTTTGCCACGGAGACTTGGCTCAGCCCTGTCCATCCTGTTGCAAAATTGACTTCTTCCATTTCTCCTCTAGAGTTCAGCTGCCTGAACTTTCATAAAACCAAGAGATCCAGGGAAATCTTCACCCTGAGACACAGATTCCAGCATTTTTGGGGGCAGATCTGCTCCAGCAGCATCTCCCATCAGGCTGGGAGGCCCTTCTCACCCTCACGACACCAGAGCCTTCCCCTCAGAACTGCAAACAGGGCAGCTTAAGTGAATATTCAGGCAGGCTGGTGTCAGTTTATCTGTAACTAATGTGATATTATTGCAACTACATTTTATTCCCTGCTAATTATCGGCCGCTTTGGTAACTCATAATTCTTGAAAATTGCCAACAGCAGCTTTAATCACCAGCCTCTGCTGATGGGCTGGGAGAATAAATCACCTCCCTCTGTGTCCTCAGGAGCCTGGGGCCAGCTGGGGTGTCCTGTGGGGTGACCCCAAAGCACCCCAGCTCTGGGGACACCCCCAGGAGCTGCCTCACCCGAGAGCAGCCACAGGGAGACTCTCAGCAGCACCAAAACTCCTGACCTAGGCTGCATCCAAAGGAGAGTGGCCAGCAGATGGAGAGAGGTGATCCTGCAGCTCTCCTCTGCCCTGCTGAGACCTCACCTGGAGTCCTGTGGCCAGCTCTGGAGCCCCCAGTACAAGAAGGGTGTAGAAATATTGGAGCGAGTCCAGAGGAGGGCCATCAAAATGATCAAGGGATTGGAGCAGCTCTGCTGGGAGGACAGGCTGAGGGAGTTGGGGTTGTGCAGCCTGGAGAAGAGGAGGCTCCAGGAGAACCTTATAGTGATCTTCCAGTGCCTGAAGGAGCCTGCATGAAGGCAGGGGAGGGACTAATCAAAAGGGTTGGTAATGATAGGACAAGGAGTAATGGTTTTAAACTAGGAAAGTATAGATTTTGAATGGATATTAGAAAAAATTCCTTAATACAAGAGTAATAGGTCACTGGAATGTGCTGCCCAGAAAGGCAGTGAAAGTCCCCATCTCTGGAATCATTCAAGGTCAGCCTT
>NW_008597316.1:13916-16774 GCF_000691845.1 Merops nubicus | reverse complement strand
TATGCTGCCTGTGGTTGTCCCTGTGGATGGCAGTGGGAGTTGGACTGGATGACCTCTGGAGGTCCCTTCCAGCTCAGACATTCAGTGATTCTATGACCTGCCAACACTGAGCACACACAGAAACACCAAATCTGGATACCCTCGAAAGGAAGGAAGGCAAATTTACCAAAACTCACCCCAAAAACCCCTCAAACCAACCCAGCAGGAAGGAGAGGAAAAGGAAATCATCCTGCTCCCCAAGGACACAGCCAAGGGCCAACCCATCTTTTTGACCAAAGCAACGTTCATCTTCAAACCAGATTTTTTCAGGAAAAAAAAACACAAGGATTTTTTTTTTCTCCTTGGCACGTTTGGGGCTTTGCCTACCAAAACTCACCCCAAAAACCCCTCAAACCAACCCAGCAGGAAGGAGAGGAAAAGGAAATCATCCTGCTCCCCAAGGACACAGCCAAGGGCCAACCCATCTTTTTGACCAAAGCAACGTTCATCTTCAAACCAGATTTTTTCAGGAAAAAAAAACACAAGGATTTTTTTTTTCTCCTTGGCACGTTTGGGGCTTTGCCCTTTCCAAGGAGGGAGGAAAATTTTTTTTTCACTGGCACCCGGTGTGGGAAGGCAGCCCCGGGGCGAGGGGCCAGGGGAGCGCTGCAGGATTCCCAGGCTCCTCGCAAGCCCAGGAGGTTTGTTACAAAACATGGTGTTTTGCAACAGCCAGGCTTTAGATGGCAGAAAGGAGGTCGGTTTTGTAACCTTTGCCACTAGGAAAAGAAGAGCCCGGGACTGTTTTTTTTATGCTGCTTTGGCCACAAGACCCTGCAAAGAGCCAAACAACTTGTTAAACAAACACAACTCACCTCTGCAGCAGCAGGAGATGGGTTTCGTGGCACCAACCTCCTGGCCACCAGCAAGCTCAGAGAAAGCCTGAAACACAACCACTAAATCTATTTTTTCACTATATCTACCTTTCACTCAATCCATTTTTCACTAAATCTAGCTTTCACTAAATCCATTTTCCAGTTGCTCCAGGGGGAGGTTTTTGAGCACGCAAACGCTGCCCACCAAAACCAGTCAGGCTGGATCTCCACTTCCACTTGTTTGCTGGAAGGAAACTTGCCTGTTACAGCCACAACCACATCCTAAAGGCTTTTTTTCTTTCCCAAGTGATATTTTCTTTCCCCCCCAAGGGATATTTTCCTAAGGACTGCCCCTCACATCCCCACCACCCCTGCGGCTGGCTCAGCAGGACACGGCAGAGAAGGTTTGTGGCATGGAGTCAGCACTACAAGATGAGATTTTAATTGTTAGCAATAAACCTTTAAGCCTCAGATGGGATTAACAAGAGCTTTTTCTCCACATGCTTATTAAAGTCTAATGGAGACCAGCTTCAACGTTTTCCTCCCTCCCTGCCCCCTTCCCACCTTGTATATTTGTAGCGTGGCAACATGGATTTTTACAGCCCTTTTATTATGCAAGGCTTTTTGCAAGGGTAAGAGAAAAAGCAAACAAAACTTCAATTAACAGCTCATTTTTACACAATATACTCCTCACTAATGATTTGCTATCAGCCCAAGATGAATTCATGGGCAAGGGTGAACCAAGCGGGTGGCTGCTGCTGCTGCAGGGTGGGGTGTCAGGAGCCCTGGGAGGGGAATGGCAAAGGCTCCTTGGGGGGTGGTGGGGCTCAGCCCACCCATCCATCACCCCTCCGATGAAGAGCCACACAATTAGAGCTGCCTAAATCAAGTGACATTAAAACACAGCTTCCTTCCCACCCGTGATGGGGCTGGAAGAGCTGGGGCACGGCCCCTTCTCCCCCCCAGCATTGCACCCCCAAGGACCCAGCCCACAGGCAGCTCCCTCCCAGGGACCTGGCTGCTGCTCTTTCCTCCTCTCTGTGGCTTGCACATCCCATAATTACCCAAATAGCACCAAAGCCCATGAGAGAGGTCGACTCCTCTGCTGGTCTGCAGGAGCTGCAGTGGAGCCAGGGGAGTCTCAAACACTTCCCTGAAGCACAGAGCAATAAATCCACAGGAGAGGCCCTTCCTTCTCTTCAGCTAATGCAATTAATTTGTTAATTCATTACAGGAGAAAGGCTTAATAGGGGACAAGGCACTTCCTGATTACCACCACCAAGAAGCAGCTCCTTTGGAGGCTCAGGATGGTCCCATGGGGCACTGCTGAATTTCCAGCTGCTGATGGGCTGGTTCCCCTCCAACCAGCCCCACGGGCAGGGCTCATCCTTGGCTTCCTCAGGGAACTCCTTTGGGCCCTGGACTCCAACCAAACCCACCCAAATAGCCCAGCAACCAAGCTCTGAAGTCAGCCCTCAGAGCATACGTGTGGTATGGACCTCAGGCAGAAAGTCTTAGCCTTAAAAACACAAGAATGAAACGTAAAGCAACAAGAAAACACCTTCCCAAGCTTGCAAACAGCCCCAGAGTCCAAGTGCAGCCTCACCCAGCCAGGGTTTCAACCTACAGCAGCTCAGAAGCCTGGGGATGGCAGATGAAAGTCACATCACTTTCACTGCCTCATTGATAATTGGAGCGTGAGGGGGGGAGGAAAAAAACAACAGGAAGATTTTCACACCCGGAGTGTTCCACCCCCTGACACCCTCCCCCTGGGACCAGGCATCCCCCACCCCCCTGCAGCCACTGCTGACAAGGGCACTGTCCTCCCCGGGGACACACACAGGCCCAAGAGGCACCAAACTGATCTTTTTACAGCTTGGGTTTAAAGCAGACACTGTGCACAGGATCCCAGAGTGGTTTGGGTGGGAAGGGACCTTGAAAGGTCACCCAGTCCCACCCCCTGCAGGGACAGGGACATCCCCAGCTAGAGCAGGGTGCTCAGAG
>NW_008597316.1:0-13562 GCF_000691845.1 Merops nubicus | reverse complement strand
TGGCCCTGCTGATGACTCCTGTGCTGCCCCAGCACTGCAGGGGGGGCTCCTCAAAGGGGGCAGAGGGGCAGGATCCCCCCCCTGGAGACTGAGTGACTGTCACATCAGCCTGGGTGAGTCAGAGTTTACCCCTGGCACCGTGCAGCAGTGAAAGATCTGTGCACACAGATTTCCACCTTCCTCCTCCTGACATTCACCACCCCACCAACTGCAACCTCCCTCACTGCTGCTGTCATTTTAATGGCAGGTTTACTTTTCACCTTGGAGGCATTAATTTGGGGTTACGCTAGGAGTGAATTCAAAGGCAGATTTGAAGATGAAAGAACAGCCAAGGAACCATCTGTGGTTCCCTGCAGATAAGCTGGAGCCTCGTTTAGGAGCTGGATGTTACAGGAGCAGGTCTTAGAGGCATCTCAGGGCATCTTCACCACAAACTGGCCCCATGGTCAACAGGAAAAGGAGACACAGGACTTCCAACTCCTTCTCCAAGCCCACCTGGATCCAGGGAGGATGCAGAGCATCACTGCAGCAAGGGAAGGAACTTGAAGTTTCTCCATCATCATCATCACCAGTTTTTGAGCCCAGGAGGCTCCACCCAACCTGAAACACCCACACCCCTCTCTCCCCTGGGGAGCTTGCTGCCCTTCCTGCTTAACCCAGGACTAAAACTTCATGTAATAAAGATAAAAGTGCTCAAATCCAACCAGCCAAAAGGTCAGATGCTGCCCAGGATCCAGCAGAACCCTCCTGCAGCACCAGCCAGGCCCTTCTAGCACCTCTTTGGGCTATGTGGCATTCCAGTGTGCTCTTCCTTTTGCAAAATTCATCCTCTTTTACAATTCTGAGCCAGGTCCCAAAGAGGAATTGAAATTCAAGCACAGCAAAGGCTGAGCCACGGAGGAGAGAAAAGCCCCAAGTTCCATTAGCAGCCTTATCAGTCACTAATACCTGCTCCAGGTAACTGGTGGGGAAAGAGGAGCTTCACCACAGGCATCTGATGGAGAAGGAAATGGTGGAGAAACATCTAAGCAGGGCAGGAGCTCACTGAACAAAGTATTAAGCCAGGTTTCCTCAGCCCCAGCTCTTTTTTCCAGCAGGATTTTTACACCTCCTCTCTCCCCCTGCAGCCTTCCCAGAGGGAGTGGGATGGGAACTTAACCCAGGTTTGGATTCAAAGCCTCTCTGCTCTTTAGCTCTACCTTTAGGGCTTCAAATGGGATTTTTTTTTTGTTTAAAAAAAGCTTAATGCCTAATAAGAGAGAGAAGGATTAATTAAGAGCAGCTGAAAAATGGCACTCTGGAAGTAAATAACTCTTTCATTTGTAAAACAAAATGTTTTTTCTAAAAATTAGTCTAATTACAAGGTTGTGCTTTGCTTTTTTTGGGTTTTTTTTTTCCAAATAATTTCACCCTTTGTAGCAACAACTGGATTTCCATCACTACAAGCACAGAGGCAGGGAAGGGGTGGGAGTGGGAGGCCAGCAGGGTCTCACAGATTACACAGCCAAACAGGTCTCAAAGAAGCTTTTAGGGGTTTGAGGCACCAGCCTCAAGGAGTAGGACTCTAATAAAAGACTTTCAGAGGATCCCACGGGTGGGTTTTGTGGTTAGCACCAAGGATCACAGCCAAAATCCTGACCTTGGGACAGGCCACAGGGGAGCTGGATCCTGGTTATGGATCCTGCCCAAATCCATAACCTTCCACAGCTGGGCCAGGGAAGGGTTGGATTTCTTTGAGAAGCCTATAAAAGCCATGCCTAGGTAGTTATATTTATTCAGAGCTAGAAGGGGAAGGACTTTTCCCAACAGAAGTCTTTGCTCCATTCCCTGATGAGCCTCCCAAAAGAGATTTCCCTTCCTCAGTCATCAGAGCCAGATCCTTCCTTCCTTCCAAAGCCAGTGGAAATGGGCCAGAACTCCACAAAACAAAACAAACAGGAGGGCTGCTGTTTATTTTCCCTTAAGCCAAGGAAATCAGAGCAAGCCAGGAGAATGCAGGAGCTGAGCTGTGGGTCACACGAGCCCCTCGGGCAGCAGGGCTGCTCTGGACAGTCCTGCAGTCCCACCCTCAAAAATTGAATAAGCCAGAAAACACAGATGCCCAGCACACAGACACAACCCTTGGTTAATGCTGGAATCAAAAAAAAACCCTCTACCTACTACAGCAATGAGGATGTGCAGCTAATTAACTTTCTAGGAGTCACAGATGAACAGGAAAAAGCACATTAAGAATGGGAACCTGTGACGGGCACGTCTCAGAGGAATCAGCAAATTGCATAAGAAGAACCTTTATTCCGATTATAAATTAACACCAGCGCCAAGACCCAGCACAATTTGACTGCCTCATGAAATAATTAACCCATCAAACCCAGCTCCATGCAAATGAGGGAGCTCAGGATGAAGAGCTTTCCATCTTCGCCGGGTGGAAGCTCGTACGGCGCCGAGTCCATCTCCAGCATCCTCAAACTGCACCCTCATTGCCCCAGGACACCAAGGATGGGCTGAGAATCACTACCCAGTGTCCACCCCCCCAAAAAAAAGATGCTCCCCATGGTCTACCCCAGCTGTGGTTCAACACTGAGAAAGAAATTGCCATTTTAAAGGGCGTGCAGCTCAGCCTGGAGCGGGCGTGATGGTCTCTCCTCCCCCTCCTGCAGCTTCCCCATCCACATGCTCCTCTCAGCTTTCCCCCAGTACGTGACTTGCACAGATTTAGAAAGCAAAATGTACATCCTGGGGGCAAACTCGGAGCCAAAGGAGGCACCAGTGTTATTAAATAGGAAACTATCCCTCGGATATCTGTTTATTGAGCTCTCAAATCCCTCCCGGGGGCGCGCACCAAAAATAGCCAAAAAATTCACTCTGCAAAATGCCCAGTCCCAGCCTAGACTCCAAAAAAGCTTGCAAGCCTCGAGTTGCAGAGCCAGAAAAGGGCAGGAGAGCAACAGAATCACAGTTTGAGAGGGTTAACAGGATCCAGCCTCCTCCTACGACCAGCCACACGCGCGCTCCGCGCTCCTCCGCCCCGCGTGGGGATCCTCAGCTCGTGAAAAGCACCATGCAGCTGCAAACCACAGCCCCAAATGTTGCAGAATTAAATGAAACACAAGCCCTGGGCCCTGGGGAAGGGGTTTCAGCTGCACTGGTGGTTCCTGCAGCACGAAGGGCCAGCGCTGGCACCCCTGGAGCACACAGCAAGGCAGGCGAAAGGCTTTGAGAAGGCGCGTTAGGTATTATTTGGGTTAAACCTGAGGAAGGGTCCACTTGTCATGGGTAAATTTATTGATTCACTCTGTACTCAGAGCAGGGGAAAGAAAAAAACACACCAACAGAGCCTGTATCTAGCTGACAAAAGAAAAAATCCAATTGAGATGGTCTTTCCAGGACAGAATTACAGCCCTGGCTCCCCATCCTCCCGGCCCCGATCACCTTTTACAGGAGAAGTATTGGCAGGCTCCTAGTTATAACTGAGTAATGGCCCATCAGCTCTCTCCCCGGATTATATATTAACTCCTGGCTCTCCTGCAACATCTGCCCTCCTCTCCCTCACCCCTCAACACCCCTCAGCTTCCCAGGGAGAGCCCGAGGCTGCCCCAGACCCCCTAACACCACAGGAGACCACCCATCTCCCCAGCCCCCCTCACACCACAGTACCCCCCCCATCTCCAGCTCAGCTCCGGCCGCAGCCCCGCGCCCACCACGCCAGCTGCCTGCTGCACATGGGCAGATAATTTCCCAGCAAAATGAAGCCTCGAGGTAAAGGAGATGAAGCTGATTAAGCCTCATTATCCTATTTAGTGTAATGATTGCAGAGCCAGGAGGACGTCAGGCAGCCGGGGAGCGGAAAGAACAAGGGGGTTCAGAGAAGTGTGGACGCACGTGGCCGAGCTGACGTGCAGCCCACGAGGGATGGATGATGTCCCACCCTGCCCAAACTGCCTCCTCCTCCCCCCTGCCACCTTCCCCACCCCACCAGCACCACGCCTGTGAATTCTTCTTTGCACAGAGGAACGTTGAAGAGGGTGAAAAAAATCCATGGATGTGTCCTCGGGATCCTTCGTGGGGTTCCTTCAAGAAGAGGGAGGCTGGAGCAAGAAAGCCCTCACAGAAACCCAGTAAAAGATCCCCCTCTGAACAAAGCCCAGCCACGTCAGCAGTGCTGTGAGACAGATTTCAAGGCTGAGGAGAAGAATACTTAATATTCCAGCCTTCTTGGGTGTTACAGCAGACCCAAAATAGCTACTCCACTATCAGGAACCAACTGCACCGAGCAGGATTTTGAAGTAAACTCTCCCTGAATGGCTTCAGGTCTTGGCATCAAAGACCCTCAACCCAAACCCTTTTGAGTAAAAGGAGAGCCTCTTTTTCCACAGCTCCTGAGGTTTGTTTCTCCCCCTCCAAACGTGCCCAAACACCCCACTGTGGTTTGTTGTCCTCCACCAGCCAACCCCAGCACTCCCAGACCAGCATCTCCCCCTCCATCAACTCAGCTAAAGGATGAACAAACACGTTAAAGGCTCCACATGGGGGAAACAGGGAAAGATAAAGATGTAATAGATGAGATCTGTCTTTTGTAAGGAATTTAATGTCTACAGCTGTTCAGCATCATTAACCAGTTTGTCGTGGAGGTTTAACCCTCCCAGCTCAGCCACTGAGCAAATGTTTGGGTACCCCTGTGAGCTCTGCAGTAGGGCTGCAGCAGCAGCAGAGCCTTGGTCCCTCCCCAGGGAGCAGAGCTGGGGTGATAAGGAGTCATTAAAAGCTTTTACTATACCTGTTGCTATCCAGCAAACCAGTTCTGGAGGAGTGGCAGGCAAAAGAGCTCTCAGGACCAAATGCAGCCTGCTAAAAACAGATCCCTCATCCTGCCCTCCCAGGGTCAGCGTGCCCCAGCACCAAAACCCAACAACCCTGCCCAAAACCAACAACCCAGAGGTTTGAAGGGATGCAGAAAGAAGCAAGACTTACTGGAAGTGAAGTGCAACAGCTTAACCCTTGTCTGAGAGACAACCCTTGTCTGACAAGAGAGAATTCTGTGCTCCAAGTGAAGGGTGATGCACCTAGAGCCAAATTCCCCCCCGAGGGCAGCTCAGGACTGACCCAGCACCTGCTGATTTTCCTTCTGAACATGTTTGGCTTTATGGATTTCAAGCCAGATACAACCCTGTATCTTTTATACACTATATTTCTCCCTCCAAGACCGTTGCCCTCCCCACCACACCCCCACCCCTCTTGTCACTGCTCCATCCTGCTCTTTGCAACACAAGAATTTCACTCCCTGAGGCTCTTCCCCCATTTCAAACCACAGCAGAGATGAAGTGGCCATCAGGAAGAAGCAGTTTTTGTGGTACAACTGTTTACCCACCCATGTTGGGAAACATCTTTGGGCAGCTGATCAAATACAAGGTGCTGGATGGGGCCCAGGGTGTAACAAGGGTGATCAGCGTGATGGTCAAGGCAAGGAAGAGACCTCGGGTGAGCAGCAGAAATAAAAGAAAGGTTTGAAGGCAATTGGCTTCCAAGGGCTCTGGCTGCTCAGTGGCAGCTCCCCAGCTTCCCATCCCCTCCTGCAAAGGCTTCAGGAGCCCCAGGAAACGCCAGGACACAGGCAGGCAGAGAGCATGGAGCAGGGCCAGGCTTTCAGCCACCCAACGTTTCATTTATTTGTTCTCTACTCTAACAAATCCATTTGCACTGGAAGTGACACGCTGTAATATCAAGCAATTTTCTTCATAGCTGAGGATTTATTTGAGTGTAGCTGTTAGGAGAGGCTCAAAAAGCCAAGGAGCAGGGCAGGCTGCTGCTGTGGGCTCTGCCGGACACCAGCATAATCAGCTGCCCCACTCCTCCTAACCACAAACCATCTCCACTACAATAAATTTTAAAATTCAAAAAGCTCTCAGGAAGTTTTTTGGAAAACATCTTGCCTGACGAAGCCACTCTGGTGTTTTTGGCTGTGAAAACCCAACAGCTCTCAATTTATTTACCTTTTTTTTTTTTAATCCTTCTCTTCAGCAGTAGCACGGTTCATTCCGTTTTGAAGTGCTTAGAGGGTTGGCAGCTCTGCAAATTAAACCCCTGGGCTGAGACAGAAGGTCACACCTGAGCTGTTTGCAAAGTGGTGCCAGTGAAAAGAACAAAAGCAGGAGTGTGAAAAAAAAAAATAAAGGGAAGAAATAAAAATATATAGAAAAGAAATGAGCACAGACACGCTGGAGCTGCACTCAACACGGGCTGAGCCATGCAGGGAAAACACAGTTTGGCTCCAACTGGGATAAGAAACTGATCTGGAGCAGGCTCCTGTCACAGCAGAGAGGAAGAAAGAGCAGAACCCCCACCCCAGGGCCCCCCCCAACTTACCAGCACTGGGAGGAGCAGGTCGGCCACGTAGACGAAAGCTGCTCCCAGGGCAAAGCCCACGGCTGCTGGGAGGAAGGAGAAGGCTCCAAAGCTGCCAGCCTCCTGGGCCATCTCGATAGCTGGGGCCAGGAGGGACCAGTAGGAAGCAGCCAGCATGACCTGGGGGGACAGAGGGGGGAGTGGTGAGAGCCACACGGGCACCGGGGCACCCCCGTGCCCACCCCCCGCTGGAACCCGCTTCCCAATGGGACAAACCAGGGGGTTTCCCCCCAATTTTCTGAGCCTTTTCCTTGCCTCCAAAGTCCAAGGCAGCAAAACGAGCAACAGGAGCTCATTGGGGTGATTTTCTGGGGGTTTAGCTCCTTCCAACAGGAATGGCATCGGGAGAGCAGCAAAACCACCCTCCCCTCGGATGTTCTGAGGGGGCCACGACCCTGCCAAAGAGTGAATAAAATCCTTCCTGCCTCCACCTGGGGGCTGCTCTGCAGGGCAGGAGGGAAAGGGCCTTGTTCTCATGCAGCAAAGCAATAAAAATTGGATCCTTGAAGCCCAAGAGGAGCCCAGGCTAGCCCAGGGCACACCACGACTGTGCCACGCAGAGTGAAGCCTGCCAAGGTCCCCACCTCACTAATCTACCAAGGCAACAGCAGCACAAGGGGCTTGGCAGCTCCTTTGGCTTCTTCCTGGGCCCAGCATCCAAACCAGAGCTCCCAGGCTGGGAGGAGAATGAGTTCCCAACCCTAGGAGCAACACACCAGCTCCTGGACCAGTCCTGCTGAGGTGTTTCACCCACAGTGTGCACCAGGAAAATAAACCTGTCCAGCAGCAGAGAGGGTTTTTCCCCTGCTTGCTGCTTAGCAGGGAGGCAGAAGGAATAGTTACCCAAAAGACCATAAAATTAAACCCAAAATTTGAGCTTTGTGTGGCTGTCCAACGGAGCCCTGCTCAGGGTGTTCACCAGAGAACAGAAAGTTTAGGAGAAGCTTTGTGAAGCTGGTGCCTGGTTTAAGAACATCATATTAACATGCATTTGATCACCTTCTCTCTTCCTCTCTGCTGCCCAGCTCTGCACTGGGCTCATTAAAAACTCTTCAGCCCAGCACCACGCCCTCAGCAGCAGCCTTGGCCCTGGCTGCTCTCCCTGCAGCTCTGGGAGGGGTGACTCTGCTGAGAAAAGGGGTGCAGGACCAGGAATAAGCAAAGCAAGCCCAGAAGCAGCAGTGGGAGGGGTGCTGGGAGGAAAGGGGACCCTCCCTCCAGCACCCCCACCAAGTCTCCCTGGCAGGATTTCAGCAGAGATGCTGCTCAGCTCACTCCCAGGGCACCAGGAGTCACCCACAGCCCAGGGGGGTGTGACAAACAATTCCAGCTTAGCTCCTTTTGGACAAAGGAAGGAGTTGGAGACCCCAGCCCCTGAGGGACTGGGTAAATCTCAGCTCCCTGTGAGGAAGAAGAGAGCAGGCTGTCACATCACAGCTGGCAAACTTCACATTTCATATGCCACCTCCTTTAAAAAAACAACCACACCCCCCCAACGTGGCAAGACAAGCCACAAGCTTGGCAGGATTCTGTTGGCATCGTGTGCTGAGATGGCATTTCCCCATGGAAAAGAGAGAATCCTGACACTGCTCAGCCTCCAGATCCTCTCAGCATCCAAGGCAGCAAGGGAGCTGCCACCAGCTTCACTCTGGAGAAGAGGGCAGAGCTTGAAGCCTTTTTTTGGGCAGAGAACTGACCCCCCCTTGGCAGGGCAGCAGGACCAAGGGGTTGCCCTGCAGCAGAGGGGACAATGGCCCTGTGCCCATCTCTGCATTCAGGGGGGGTTTAGGGACATGGGTTTGTCCAGCAGCAGCCAAGGTCCTGCCCAAAGGGGCCACCTCCTGCCCACCCTGCATCAGAGCTGGCACCCCCCACTCTGGTTCAGCATATTCCTAACCAGAGGGTGCTCACAACCTAACAAAAGGGGGAGGATTTCTGCCAGCAAGCCAAATTAAGCATAGAAATGACAAAACCCAATCACACTGTTTCCAATCTGTGTTAATTATCCAGCCAGGGATAGGAACCCCAACCCCAGCGATGGCACCAAGCAAGCTGGAATAATTATTCCTTCTCAAAGGCAGGAATAAGAGTGAAAAAGCTTCTCTGGGCTCTCCTCAGAGCACTAAACCACGAAGCCCCTTCAGCAGAGGGTCCCATTTTTCTGCACAAAGCCTTCCCCTCCCACCAGCCTCCCCCAGGATGAGGAGCAGGGGAGCAGCAGCTCGTTGGCACTGGGACACACAGCTCCTGCCAGAGCAGCCTGGGACACTGCCACAGAGATTTTGTGTGGAGCCAAGATGCAGTGACACTGTAAATCCACCAGCTCTTGACAGAACAAGCTGTGGCTGATGGGGAAGGAGGAAGGCTGCAGAAGGCAGCTGCCTATCCAAAGCATCCCCAGGTTGTGGGGAGCCCAAATCCTTCCCCTGGATACATCAGTGTGGCTGGAAACAAAACTCAAGCTCCAAATCTGCCTGCCTCATGCTCTGGGAAGTGATTGAGGCCAAGTCTGTGCCCTCAGGCTGAGGGGAAACCCTCCCAATGTGCCAGGCAGCAGGATTTAGAACCACACCTTGCCCCAACACCTCTCCCAGGGCTTGACAATCTCCACCACTGGGCACCAGCAGCTCCCTCAGGGCAGGGACTCAATGAGGGTGCCCACTCCAGGCCAAACTTTTTAGCTTCAACAATGAGAACCAGCCTCAACAGACCCCTGTGAGTGACTGAGGCTGTTTTAAGCAGCACTGGAGGGGAACATCCCCCAGCAGACGTGGCTGGTGGAGCTTAAAGGGCATCTTGACCATTTGCTGCTTCACCTGGGACAGGAGAAATCAGCTGGGACACACTCAAGAGAGGCTGCAAGGAAGGAGGACTGCAAGTGTTCCTGCTGTCTGGGAGCACAGCAGCCCAGGATAACACTGAGGTTAAGAAAACACCTAAAAAAAAATACTCTTATTCAAGGATATCAAGATTTAAGATGAAAGCCAGAATCCCACATCAGATGCCCAAGCAAGCAAAGCCTTGTCTCCATGGAAACACATCACCCAAGAGGCTCTTTCATGCAAACCCCCCTATTAGCCACGATTTCCAGAGAGGGAACTGAGGCAGCAGGAGCTCAAAGCTCAGAGCTGAGCAGAGGCTGAGCTCCTCTGTGCCAGAGCCACCAGCCACAGGCCTGAGGGGCCACTTGTGCCACCAGCCCTGGGCAGCCTGAGCTGTGCCAAAAGGGGGTTCTGCTTGGTATTTGGGGTGCTGTGGTGGGCAGCAATGTGACCCTGTGCCCGAGCTTCCAGCAGATCCCCCAAATCAGATGGTGCATCTCCAGTGAAGGCACCTCTGAGCCACGACTTTGTGGATCCCAGCCTAGCACCCTGGACTGTCCTCCTTGAGGTCACCTGGACTCATCTCCTCCTCCTGGCACAGCAGCCACAGGGAAGCTTTGAATTCCCAGTTTGGTTTTGTTTTACCAGCTCCCAGAAGAAGAAGAACCACCCATTATCTCATCTCCCCAAGGATCCTGGCCTCAGAGAGCACCAGGCACCCTCCCTGCATCCCAGAGAGTTATCTGAGGTCCTGAGCTCAACACTAAACAGCAAGATGTGAAGTAACCACCTGCCTCTGGAAGTGCAGGAACAGGAGGTTGGGTGGCTCTGACAGAGCTCAGAGGAAGTTTAATTAAAGCCAGCAGCCCAGATAAAGAGGAGCTTAAGTCCTGGGTCTCTCCCAGCCTGTCCATATCTGCAAGAGATCTCAGGCAAAGCCACAGCTTTTGAAACAGAAATCCCTCAGAGCAAGAGTGGTCTCTGTGATCAGAGCAGTGTGTGAAGAAACACTTCTTAAAGGCAACGAGGAGAGAGAACAGCACAAAGGGGGTTCAACCCCAGCTGCTTTTCCCCCCTCTCTGTGAAGCCAGCCTGCTAAACAGGGAACTCACCAGCCCCACAGACCCAGGACAGAGTTATGGGCACATCTGGAGCAAACAGGAAGAGAAAAGTTCCAACCTCTGGTGCTTTTGCCCCATCAGTGCCACCCAAAGCCTCCAGCACTGAGCAAGGACCTGCTTCCCAGGGGACCAACAGCCCCGTGGCACAATTGCTGATGGATCTCTGGAATTTTCTTCTGGAAAAGCCCCTCCTGGTCACACAGCAGCAGGGTAGGGCTGCAGTGACCCTGGGTGACACAGGCAGCTGAAGCCCATGAAATGTGACCTAGAAACCTTCCCCAATCCCAGCTCGTGGGTGGTTTATGTGGCAGCACCTTCTGCCAGCAGGTCCTCTCACCACATTTTTCCACATTGCTGTTCCCCTTTCCAGATACTGCAGGAAATAAATCCCCCTTTCCTGCTCTCAGCACAGCAAATCAAAAGAAGATGGGGGGAAAAGCAAACGTCTGCAGGACTTCTGCTTCACCAGCTGAGCCACACCTCTGCCAGGCAGGGATGACTCAGTGGCCTGGCAGGGTGGCACGGTGGCCACGGCAAGGTGCCAGGGTGGCAAACACCCCCCCACCCCCTTGCCCAGCTCATTAGGGAGCAGAGGGAGCTCAGCAGCACCCCAGGGTGGCCCCAAGCCCTGGGCCCAGCAGCAGAACCCTGAGATCTGGTGCTAAGAACATCCCACCTCAGCCAGTGGCCTCTGGGGGGGTGCAGGGAGGGGGGACCCATGCACAGCCAAACTGGGGGTCACCCACATCTGGCAGCATCCCCCATAGCTCAGGTGCTGGCTCCACAGCCAGGAGGCAGCGAGTGGGTGCTGGGGGCCCTGAGCACCCACCCAATGCCCTGGGAAGATGCTCCTCCCACCCAGAGCAGCTCCCAAAGGAAAGCAAACGTGACCTCACAAGCCTGAACAAACCCCCCCCCTCAGCAGCTGGGCAGAAGGAGGGCCACGTTCACAAGCCTCAGCACAATTTCAAGCCACACAGTTTCACCTCTCCCTTCAAGAAGGGCCCCTTTATTTAGTTTCCCCCCTCGATGCAGAGCTGCAGTGTCTTTATTCCCCATCTCCTGAAGGCTTAAAGCACCCACGCGCTGGGGGAGGGTGAGAAGCTTTCCAATTAGCCTCCAGGACAATGGTCTCCTGCCCACCCTCCTTGCAGCCAAAGGGATGATTCAGAAGCCCAAGGAAACGAGCAGAGCCTCACTCAAAAGAGCCACCTCCAGCGTGGGCAGCTTGAGGTTACCATGACCCCCCCTCTGTGCCATCTGCACCCTCACCGAAGGGGCACGGAGACACCACAAGAGGAGGGCAGCCCTGCCCCCTGCCCCTCCCTCCCTGCCCCTCAGCCTTTTGCCCAAAACCCACCAGGGGCAACCCAGGGAAACGTGGCAGGGCTCCCGAGGTGGCTGCAGGAGGGCAGGGGTGGGGAGGAGGAGGAGGAGGATGCTGTACTCACCCCCGCAGCAAAGCCCAGGCTCCCATCGAGGATCCGCCTCTGCAGAGAGCAAGAAAACAAGCCCAGAACACACCAGTTACTCCCAGTAGGAGCAGCAGAGTGGAACCAGCACGCACAGGGGGGACGGCAGCTCCACCCCTGCCCCCCGGGGGGAACTTTCTACTCCCCATTGTTGCCCCCCCAAGTGATTTCTGTGCTCCTCACAGGGAGGAGGCCACGGGGCTGGGCTGAGGGCACCTTCACCAAGAGCCCCCAGCACATCCTGGCTCCCTCAACTCCCTCAATCCCTTCCAGTGCCCACACCAAGGGATGAGGAAAGCTACACCAGAGACTCTCCTGCCCATCCGTGCACCCTGCCCTGCATCCCCCTCCCTGCAAGACTTTGATTCCTCTCCTAACAGGCTGCTACAACCAAAGCCATGAGTCTTGCAATAACCCAGCCTGTACCCTGCCCACCTCACCCCCAGGGCAGTTTTTCCTCTTTAGCACCTTCCCCTTCCACCCCCAGGAAGAAAACCCAACGTGCTGCTGCTAAAGGGGACCTCACTTTGCAACCAACTCCTGAATAAATCATCACAAGAGAGAGAGAGAGGCATAAATAATAAATCCATTCAGGCAGTTTTTAAACACAACAACAAGGCAGGCCTCTAATTTTGGAACACAAAAGGACTCAACGCCCGGTCCCTGGCTTGTTCTGAGCACAGCCTGACCCGGATCCTGCACGGTTGGAGGCGTGGCAGCAAAACCAGGTGGAGGGAGGAGAACCTGCTGCTCCCAACACTGAGCCCTGGCCTCGTCTCCTCAACCCCAGGAGCTGCACTACAGCACATACCACAGCCTGGGCTGAGGAATTTCATTTCCCTCTCCTCTGATGTGTTGACACACAGGAGAAAAACGAGCTGGATTAATTCTCCTCCTACCCCAGGACCTTCCAGGGGCTAATATCAACTCCCTCATGCCCTGGAGCAGGGAAATCCCTCCAGAAGCAGCACAGAGGTCTCCACCCAGAGCCTGCTGACCCCCCCAAAGACAAAGGGGGTGACCCCAGCACCCACCTGCCCGCTGGAGAACACAAACACCAGCGCTGAGCCGGCTGCTGTCAGCCCCCAGGTCAGGAAGGTTCCCAGCAAGGACTGGATCACCGGCCCCTGCCCCGGGATCATGCTGACCTAGGAGAGACAAGGGCCTCAGGAGAAGGGTCTGGGGTTTAAAGACTGAGAATAGCCCCCCAAATTCCTCCCTGGTTAGCTGAGGAGCACCCCAAATCCCCTCCTCATAGAGCGAGCTTAGCTACCCTCCCTCCACCACCTCCCCAAACTTCTCTCCCTCCTATTGGAACTGCACACTCCCTTAATTAAGGCTTTGCAATTTAATCGGAGCTCAGAGGAGGAGGAAGGACCAAGTTGGGACCCACCACGTCCCACCTGGTTGCTCAACCCCACGCTGATTTTGGGCTCAGCCTGCTGAAGCAGCACCGGGATTTATAGAGAAATAGATCAAAATAGACCTATATTTATAAACACAAAGGTAAATAGATCAAAAATCAAGTGCAGTCGTACCTAAAAACACCAAAACCCCCATCTATATATAAATGGATATGTCAGATTTCAGAATACTTCAGAATACACCCGTATTTATAAATCAACGCATCAAAACGCGCCCCTATTTGTAAATTTATGTAGATAAATATTAAAACACACACCTATTTATACACTTATAGATAAATAAATAAGAAATACACACCTTACCACCCTCCTCCCGCCTCCAAC
>NW_008597315.1:0-1044 GCF_000691845.1 Merops nubicus | reverse complement strand
GGACCGTGCCCCAGCCCCTTCCTTCCCGTGCCTCAGAACCCCAAATCCCCACCCCACCCAAACAGATGGATGGACATCAACCTCCATCACCAAATTACCAACATCTTAGTCCAGTTCCACTCATCCCAGACATCTCCTTCCTGCACCCAGTCATCCCAGCACCTCCTGCCCACCCCAAGCAAGCGGAGAGCCGAGGGGACGGGAGGAAGGAGCCACGAGAAGAACACGGGAGCATCCAGCACGTGGTGAGAGCTGGGAGGTGCTGGGGACCTCCTGCTTTGCCTGCAGCCACCTGGAGCCGTGCTGCAGCACCCAGGAGGACAACCCTTCTGCAGACCTCCAGGCCAGGTGCCAGCTCCATTCCCTTCCCTTCCCAGGCTCGCTTGGGGATGGGGATTTTCTCCGAGGGGTGGAGACGAGCTCGTTACAGAGCCAGCCTGTCATCCATCTTGAAGAAAACCCTCTCCTCTCTTTGCACCTCTCCTGGAAAGGTGGCAACCAGCCTGCTGCCAGCCCAGGAGGGGGTCTGGAGACCAAGCTTGGAGTCCTCTGTGCACCAGGAGAGGTTTGCTGGAGGTAATTAAGGAGCCAAGCTGATGCCCCTCAACAGGTCTCGCTGGCTGGGGAATTCCTGCCTGCTGCCCTCCAGCTACATGAGGAGGGGAATTGGCATCTACGATCACAAGGCAAAAGGGGGGGAGGGCACAGAAAAGCCCCCTGAAGCCACCCCAAGCACCAGGGGAAGCCCTTCCATCCTCTTCCTCCCTCCAGGAGCAAGGAAGGGGCACAATCCCTGCTGGGAGATGTTTCGGGCTGACTCCCAGGAGCTTGGACACCCCAGGGAGCAAAGGGTGGGATGCAGATCACCACCCCATCACCCCCCCAAAAAAACCCCTCGTGGCTGGGGGCTTCTCCCACCCCTCCCATCTTCTTGTCCACAGGGGCCAGCAGAGCTGTCCAAGCCACTTGCCCTCCCTGGAGAAGCCCGTGACAGCCCAAAAAAGCTTTTTGGATGCTGAGATGGGGGGGACGTGGGGCGGATAA
>NW_008597314.1:18367-43409 GCF_000691845.1 Merops nubicus | reverse complement strand
AAAAAAAAAGAAACTTGTTTTTTAGCGGAGGATTTTATTTTTTTGGCAGTGAAATGCTTGGGCAAGCCACCTGGAGCTTGTTGCCTGCTAGATCTCCCCCTCCCCCCGCTGGAGGAGGGGATGGGTGGAGAGGTTGGAAAGAAGTATATACTACAGGCAGACCCTGGAAAAGCAGATTATATGCTGGTCGGAGAGAGTAAAAAGGGAAGAGACATAATTAGCTCCTTTTCCTTCTTCTTTGCCAGCTTCCATGGAGGTCTTTCTCCCTCCTTTAATGAATCACTGATTTCTCGCTTCCGTTGCTGAAATGAGAAGTTCGCACTTTAGCCTGCTCTTCCTTTTAAGCCTCTCGCGATTTATTGTGTCTCTTTCCCCACAGTCACCCTCCTTGTCTCAAAAGAAATCAGGGCCCTAAATGACCATTTTCTAATTGCTAACATGAGTCATTTACTGAATCATGCATCTGACTTCAAAGCAAAAGGGACTTTATTGGGATTGCAAAGGTTTCCCCATAAAATGTCTGAATATTTTGCTCTTTTTTTGTCTTTTTAAAAAAAACACACACACACAAAAAAAAACAACAACAAAAAAATCCAACCACCCCAAACTAATGCAGTTTCCTTTGCCAGAAAGAAACAAATTTTCCATTTTCAAGGCTATTTTAAAGAGATTTTTCAAGCCACTATTTTCCTAGAGGGGCACATGCTGTTGGTTTTTCCTTTGATTCCATGTCTCCTAAAGCATTTGTCATTCCACATACTGAATGTTATGACAGATTCATATTTCTAGGCGGTCACTGAACTGTCAGCTTTCCCAGCAATTAACAAGCATCTTCCATAGGATGCACTATCTTTTCACAGTAGAATAAGGCATCAGGATCTGACGGGTTATGGGCAGCATGCAAGACATTAATTTTTGGTCTTGTAAAATAACTGTTTTGGAATGCAAGTAGGTGGAACATTCGGTAAAAGAATGGCATAGCAGAGAACTGAAGCGGCACAGAAACACAGTGAGTAGCTCAATATATAAACCCAGACCTTTTTTGAAATAGAGGCAGTTTAATAACAGTGGAATGCAATGGAAAAGTGCCTTTGTAGTTACATTTGGCATTTGGAATAAATCTTAAACAACAGAAATGCAGAAAAGAACAAATAGTTCTATAATTAGACTGATTCATTAGATTAGGATGTTAAATATATTGTTAACTTCACAACAGAAATTAGAAATTATTTTCTCCAATTATGGTGTTTATTCTGAAGAGAGCTGGCTCCTAAATTTATGTGTTCAGCTTCTGGGGGTGACATTTAAACAGCCTTAAAAATGAAACCATTTAATGTTAAAATCAATATGTTTTATGACATTGTTTATGGTACTTCAGAGTATTTATTCTGCATGTATTTGTACTGAGAGCAAAGCATTTCAGATTTAGTTTTTTTTTTTTTTGTGGATCTGATTTAGGCTTTATTTTTGTGGCAACTAATAATAATAATAAAAAAAAAAAAAAAAATAAAAGCAAAAATGAAAAGCAAAAGCCTACTTTTTTAGTGAATGCCTGACAGCTTACCTGTACGTTTTCAAAGACGATGCCAATGTTTGCTAGCTGTCTAGGTCATTCAATGGCTTAAATCACGAGTAATTACTATAATGTCTTATAATTAAACATTAGAAGAAACCTTCCCTTTTTTTCTCTTTTTTTTCCGTCAAATCCTGGAAAGTACAATCAATTGGCATTTTAGGATCTCTGGTAGAAGGAAAAAATAATGTTGGGGTCAAACATATATTTAACCCCTATTCATTCAAGAAAATACATACTGTCTTGAATATGCTCAAGAATGGTTATGCTTAGACCTTGTTCTAGCTTATGATTAGCTTTATGTTGGTTGTCAGGTCTTGTGGTTAAGAACAAAACCCACAAATCCAGAATTTCATATTGAAGCTGCTTCTGGCAGGTGTAATATTCAGTGCAGTAGTTAAAACTACTACAACGCATAGAGTCCTTTTTTATCCTCTGTGATGACAGGGAGGGCATTTACAAAACAGAGTCCAAATGAAAAGCTGACATAGCTGTTTAGATTATATCTCGTTCTTTTTTTCTACTTTCTGTATAGCCTTTCTTTTATAGCACAGTTGAATCCTTAAATACCCCACTACTTTGTATTGTCAGGTCACCTCTTAGGTTAGCCTGAGAAAGCCTGAGAAAAGTTCCACAGGAAAGATGCACTATTTAACGGAATTCAATCTGTCCCAATAGATTTGAATCACTAACATAAATGTATGAATGTAGATTATATCTCTGTAATGAGGCCTGAATCATTCTCAGTTACTTCAAAGGACTGAAATTCAACCTTCCTTTTTAGCAGCAACAATCAGACCTTAATGGGTTCCTTTATTAATTGTTCCATTGCTAAGCTTGAAAAGCAGCTACCCTCAGTACTGGTCCTAGAAATGGTACCTGCTGCTTCTAAAACACTGTTTCTGTTTTGTCTTTTACTGCTCAAAGATTGTGTACAAAGTTTCCTGTGCTGCAGTTTTATAAATGCTGAATTATGCTGAGCCACACAGAATGAAACAAGGAAAACGCTTCCTAAAAAATGTGCAACAAGTAGAAAATAAAAATACTTAAAGAGTTTTTTTTTCAGGCTGTTTGCTTTCTAAAGAATGTTTGGGGAAATGGGTTGCACAGGTGAATTTTAATGAAAAAGAGTCTAAACAAAATATTTTTTTTGATACTTGTAGCAACAGCTTATGTCATGCTTTTGTCTTTTGATCGGCAAAGAGGGATGTTTTCAGGTTCTTTTCTTTGTTGTTGTTGTTGTAGTTGTTGTTTGTGGTTTGTTCTTTTCTTTCCTTGTTAAGTAGATGACTTAAATCAGAGAAGGAATATTTTACAGTAGTTGGAATAGATCTCACCGTGGGTGATTTCCCTTAGGCAAGACACTGTCTTTTTGGTGTTTTGAGTAAGTTTTGTCTATACTTTTAAGTGGTAGTATAATCAGCTCACACTCAGATGTCACCAGCCCCTGAGCTTGGATTGCTAGGTAGCAATCATGAACATCTGCTGTTGACAGTATGATGAGAGATGCACATGCATCTTCTGGTCATGGGACCCAATTCTGTTCTTATGCAGGGTGTTGGGATATTTGTTCTTGATTTAACTGAGATGTTTGGGCCAGGGATGTCATTACCAGAGAGGTAGCTCTGCCAGAAATGAGGTGAGGAATGCCAGATGCCAGTGATGGCTCAGACGCCTCCATCTATATGTCAGTTCTGGATTGCAGAACTCGGTAGTGTTGTAAAACACTAATCTTGGCTATAAAAAAAAAAAGGCAGTGGCACATAGTGCCCTTGGTCACCAGCCAGCAATGAGACAAGCTAAGCTACTTGATTTGAGATGCTGCACTACTTGCTGAAATCTTTATATTGTAGAGTTCATGCCCACCAACAACAGGGACTGAAGGCCATTGCATTTTGTATGAATAAAGTATGTCTTAAAAGCTTGGAAAAAAAAAATCATCATTACAGGTTTCTTCTGAGAAATCCGCAAAGTCACTATCATTGTATTTATCTCTATTTTTCACCATTTCATGTATATATAAGTCATTTTAAAAGTGTTAAAATACTAATATTATTCTAATTTTATGCACAGAATAAGGTATGAAGTAAGTCCTTCAGTTTTCAAAGGTCAAGACTGAAGGCAGCATAACTCATCTGTGTGAATATGAAACTGGAATAAGACATATAAAATCAGAATACTATTTTAGCTTCCTGTAGAGGGATTTGGTAGTATGTGGAGAGTACTCCTTGGTTCCTCTCTCCTTTCCTCCTTTCCAGCTATGGAATCCAAAACTGGAGAAGAACTAGAGCAGAGTTTAGCAGAGGTTAATAAAATGCTTCTTTCAGCATTTCTTTTTTATTTCAAAATGACTTGTGATTCTAGGTCAGATATAACAACAGACATGCAAAACAAGTCTAAGATAACCAAAATGCTGTTCAGCCGGAGCTGGTTCCACCCAGCCTACAGAGTCACTAGAGAGAATGGCCACGTGCCCTGCCTGGGCTGAGGCTATTTCTCAGAAGGACTAAGACAGTATACGCTCTGTGGGATCTGGTGGAAGGATGAAGAGTTGGCTGGCCTTGTAGTGCTGCTGTTGACAAATAATGATTAGCTGGAATATACCCTCTTTTATGTTTTTGTTTCAAGAAACAGAACCAAAATATCTCAGCCCTGAAGACTGCACAGGCCATCTTTCTGTGAACAGATGTGAATTATGGGGCCAGGCAGGTTTTGCTCCATCACTTAGATTAATAATATGTGTATCTCTTCCATGGATGTATTGGCAAAACTATGCGAATGCTGTGCTTCAAGCAGACAATTAAGAAAATTTTTTATTACTCTTAAAATACTAATTATAGCTATTCCCTTTGAATATGTTTATAGTTATGCTATATCTGACAAATCACAAAGAGATGTATGACATTTTAAAATATCTGTGTGATTTTTGTTTGATAACTAGAGCTATTAAAAAAAGGAGAAGAAATAAGTAAAAGAGTGAATTCTGTGGAGGTCAGCTAGAGGAAATTACAGACCCCCAGACAATGAGCTACAGTGCCATAAATAGCTGTGTGCGTGGGTTGGGCATTGACCATGTTTAGTAATGGTCTGCTGGCAGCCAGTTTTGCATACTCTACAGCACAAATATAATTAAAAAGACAATATTTTAAATTATTTACTTTAATCTTTGACTGTCTATTTTACTTTCTTATTTTATACAGAACTACCATGAATGTAGACCACTTAAATATTCTTATAAATATGACTGAGAACAAAACTGCCAGAAACTGCCAGGAAGAGGCCAATGTCAGGCCTTTGCAGATGGATTAATTTTTTTTTTTTTTTTTTCTATATTTTACCCACTCAATCTCATCTGAGTCTATATTTTCCATACGGAAACCTACCAGGACTCTGAGGAAACACTTTGTACATTCTGATATACCCTTCCTCCACATAAACCTATACACCTGTGAGTTTTCTTTGTAATGGATCATGCTGATGGTAATGATTTAAAATTTATTTTTTACCCTATAGTGGCTATGCTGTTTATACATCTTCTGAAGATACACTATAAACATATTCACTAAATATTCCCAGGATCCAAACCTTCAACTGAAACAAAGTGTTGGCTTACTTGTGACATTGAATGTCCCATTGCCTAGAGGAAACTTTCCAGAAATAGAGATGATCTGTCATATTTGATTCTTTGAATTGTATCTATTAATTTACTGGAAAAGGTCTTTGTGTGGGGTTTAACTGAGACATAAGAGTATATGAGCTTCTTTTATGAACAGGGGTGTGTATCCTGAAGGTGCTAACTGTCAGGTACTCTTCTTGGATCCAGCTAACATCCATTTTAGAAAGATAACAAAACCAAACCCAAACTCTAAAGCTCTGCTAGGCTCCATCCTTCTTGAGTGCTACTGGAAAGGAGTGAAGAAGTCACTTCTAGGCATTGCTTGTGGAGCTATTTGAAACAGAGCTGACAGCTAGGAACATAAGCCCAACAGCTGAACATGCTTGCCTCACCACAGGCAACCAGGGTAGCCAGCTGGGCTCCCTCTGAGCTAGTTAATAGCTCGCACATTGCAGGGGGAGCTCACACGTTGCCTCCTCTTTGTCAGTTAATTTGTAGCAGTCACTGGAATTACTTCTGTGAGTAAGCACCTCTCAGCCGGAGGAAGGGTGATGGAAGCAAGCCCTTTGCTAGCAGAAAAGTGTGGGGCAGGGCTGGGAAGCAAGGGACAGCTCCCCATGCATCTGGCTGAGCAGTCAGTGCCAGAGCTGCTGCAAGCCAGGCTGAGCACCTGGCAGCCTTCCTCAGTATGGCATCATCCAGGAGATATGTACCACAAAACCAGGGTACATTCCACCTGCTTTTCCACGGAAGAGCTGCACAGGGTGCACCTTTCCTAAGAGCATACATTTTCACAACGATGTGACAAAAGTCTCATCGAAGGTACTGTGAAGACAAAACCCAAGTGTGGAGTCAGCTTAAATATATGGGATTTTTTTCCTAGGCACTTCATAGCTTAGGGCATACTAGTGTCCTTAATGTTATGAGTAACACCATGACTCAAATATAACTGCCCTGCGAGATACTCTCTTCTTATGATTTAGTCCTGCATTTCAGAAAGAATCACCAGGCTCTACCGCTGTTCTAGACCCTGTATCAAGGAATAAGTCCCTCAAAGTCAGCTTACTGCTGAGTTATGACTTTCTAAAGATGATTTTCTTCTATTATAGGGCATTTGCCAGCTGTTGATTATGGTTTTGGAAATGCAGCTTAATTAGTTCTATATTTATTAGTAGATTGTTTAGCTTTTTCTTAAGATCAAAAAACAGAGACAAAGGATAGCAATATGGTATCTTCTTTCTAGCGTCATTTAAAATGTTTACAGCATGTTAAAGATTTAAGCAGCTCTCTGAAGAGCAGTCATCCATTCTGCTAGACTGAAAGAGATTATTTTTCTTTACAGCATGTGGGTAACAACTGTCCACACAGACCCAAATTATTTCACATTTTAACTGTGATCCCAGTTACTGATGATAATGATTAGCTCTTAAATGCCAGATTCAGTACACTTGACATGTTTCATGTACCCTACATGTAGTTAAAAGCAAAGAAATTTGAAATTTGAAAATTACACATATTGTTCTTTGCATGCCAATAATTGGTAAAACATCTTCCTTTGATATTTCTATATGCTAAAAAACCCTGCTCCAGGTTTTTTTTTGTTTTGTTTTGTTTTGTTTGTTTGTTTTTGGTTTTGTTTTTTTTTCTCTCAGTGCTGCCCAGAGTTATGTACCCATTAAACCAGGCTGAAATTTGCCAAATCAAAAGATATTACTGATCATAAAAAGCAGTAGAAGTGTGTATATATGGTATAAGCTCATTCTGAGCAGTTTTCAAAAACATATAAGAGCCTCTTGCACCCAAAGAGGGGGAGGAAGCCAAAGAAAGAGGGACATCTGCATTTATTACTCTTATGCTCTGCTTGTAATGCTGCCTTGCCTCTGGTATTCCTTCCAGCCCTGAATCACCAAGTTAGCCTGTTCATGTGATTACTAGGAAAATTATATAATCTTGGAACCCTTTTTGTGTATCTGAGTGGCAGCAACATAAACAACAAAGAGCAAGTTACTTAGTTGTGGCAAATGTTGACTTGTTGTCTGTGGAAAAACACCGTTTTGTACAAAATGCTGTCTAAGCAGAGGAAAGCACATGGAAAAGCAGAGTAGATAGGCTTACCTACAATATCCACAGACAATGCAGGGGTAGAAATATTTGGTTAATTTTTGAGGCATTCAACACCAGTGCTTTTCATGTCTTCTGGACTTCCGTGAATCTACTGACAAATGATTTAACAAAACAGTGGTGACCCTTGCTTCAGCCTGCCCCAGATCAGCTTCGCTTGTTGGTGCTTGTGTCTAGCATACAGCAAAAAGCAGAAAACTCTTCAATTAATTAACAGTTCTTTCTTTCTTTTTTTCCTTTCTTTCTTCAGCTAGTTAATTAGGTAGTAAAGTGGCAGGTAAATGCTCCCTACAAAATAAAACCAAAAAACTCTAGTCTTGAAAGACAGCTAGTTAGTTTCATGGAGCCAGCTAGTTAAGTTTCATGGTTACTAAATGACAGTTATTCAGGAAAATTTTAAAAAGCATTTACAAATAAGGCATGGTCTCAAACCATATAATTTAACTATCAAACAGTCTTTCTGGTCCTGGTTCCCTGGGGAAATGCTTTCAAAATTTGTCAACAAGTCACATCATCAGGTAAGCCACCACAAGTGAGCTCTCTGAGGAGAATGGGGTGAAGGAAATAAAGCACTCTTTTTTTTTTTTTTTTTTTTTTCTCTCTACAGAAGGGGCTCCTCCAGAAGTTTAAGATTGGGAGATTATGTGCAGTTCTACTGGACAGGCTCTCCCCTGGAAACATCCTTTCATTCTCTTGCAATTGCTTAGTATCCTCAAATGTGAGCTAGTGAGAAGCCATACAACATCCAAAATGGAAATTTGTCTTTTAAGATCTGTTCAGAAATGCACAGTATTGTTGACCCTGAAGATAGCCTGTCCTATTCCCAACGTGGAGCATTTGTACAGAAGTGAAGGCTGGAATATCATCACCTGTTTTTTGTTTGATGGCTGACACATGTGAATCTTGTTTCTGAACACTGAACAGAATTGAGAGTAGGGAGCAGCCCGGTACCAAGGGCGATCATGTCCAGCTTGGGTTTCTGACAAAAGCAAATCAGTCAACATCACCTAACGTGTAAAAGCATTGTTCATTACAACAGCAGAAAATGTGGAAGTCATATCTATGAAGATATGATTACTGAGGTTAATATCAGGGAAATAAATGCAAGTCAGCCCACCAAATCATGGCATAGAAAACACTATCCATAAATAAGAACCTCTAATGTATCACCAATCTTTAGACAAAACTAGGCTCAGCCCTACAGAGTTTGGAGCATTTTGCCAGCTATCCAGACAATTTCCTACAACTGTCCTTAAGTACCTGCATATTCCAGTAAAAGTTCCTCAGGCATAGAATTCTTGCAGAAATCAGGAGCGAAGTTATCAAGATTTTTAAGGTATTAAAACCTACCCAAAATGAGAGAATAAAAAACTATTTTAGCACTTTTTCAGGTCTGAAAGATAGTAACATTTTTATAAGTGGAAAGAATTACACTAAAGTAGCTGTTGTGTGTCCTCTCAGGAGTGGGTCGTTATCATGGACACAATGTTCAATGCTTTTTATGAGCATTGCAAGGAACCAATTGCAAGGTTGTATGAACTTTTTCATGGTAAATTTCAAAACTAAGACAGGAAGGCATTTGAGTTGTTCTAGGTGGACCTGATCTGGTGCAGGAACCAGTTTGTATGATTGCTGGATTCTTTTCCTGTAGCTATCAACATGTTGAAGAAAAGAAATAAATAGATCCCAATTAAAATCTTAACAAAATGGTTGCATTTCTAAGTGGTATCTACTGTGAAACTACAGCATAAGCAAGAACAGAGAGCAAGGTCTCATCCTTTCACAACAGTTTATTTTCCATTTCTTTTTCTGAGGATTTTCTCTCTCTCAAATTCTAATTCTACAAAACTCAGAGAATAAACAGGACTCAAATTTCATTTCATTCTGGGCAGCTGACTTCAACAGATTCTGTGTGGTTTTTCTGCACTGACCGAACAGCAGAAAATGCGTCAGGGTATGGCAATACTAGAAATTCCCTGGAAATACCCAGTGTGGACTAAGGAAGACAGTAATTAACGCTCATTCAGATTATGATGACTTTTTTCTTTCTTCCTTTATTTTTTTCCATTGTAGTGTGTTTATGTCATGCATAGACATCCACTGGGAGTTTGATTTAGCAGTTTCCTTTACACAGTGCATGGAATACCTGTCAGACAGTATTAACTGTTGAAAAACCAACAGCATGGCAGCAAAAGGCTTCTACTTTTATTTCCAATCCTTGTATTTTTGTAGCTATGCTATGTATTTATATAGAGGGTTTACTCTCCAGTAAAAAGAAAAAAAAAAAAAAAAAAAAAAAAAAAAGGGAAAAAAAAAAAAAAAGAAGGGAAAAGAGAAAAGAATGCTAACAATCCATTAAATTCTGGGATACAGATTTCCTCTAGATTAAGAATGACATTTGCTTTAAATGCTGGCTTGTTGGTTTGGTTTTTTTTTTTTTTCACAATAATTTCTGGGTGATTTTGATTTAGAAAGACAAGTGAACAACATTTAAAGTCTTCAAGACTCACGACTGCATTACTGTAACATATGAATAATGTTGCTTGTTAAGTGCACATTTGTAACCAATTAGTCTGAAGAATGCATCCTTACAGCTGAGAAAAAAGAGGACCTTCATCTACCCTTGTTTTGCTGTCTTCAACACTGGTCTGCTACAGCAGTGGTAAGGAGGAGCTATGTGTGCATGTGCTTGGTGCTCCAAGGTATTCAGTTAGGCATGATGGTGGCAGAGAGGAGGTAGATTAAGTTGCTTGTACTCCTTTAGTGATGGGTTAGATGAGGGAATCTTTTGCTGGTGATAATGTCAACCTTCATGGAATGGGAGAAAAATGTCACAGGAGACTATCTGACTCAGAAGGCTTTCTCCTGTCATGATGCTGTTTGTCACTCTTACTCAAGGATACGTTAACAATCCATGTCCTGTAACGGTCCAAGACCAGTTCTGCAGCCTGTTTACTCATAGACCTCCTGCCATTTTTAAATTATGTTAAAATTTAACAGTGTTGTGTCAAAAATTTAACTGTGTAAATACTCCATAAGTTTGAAGTAGTCCTGTCTTTGTCTTTTATTGAACCAGATTTTGTGGCATTTTCTGTATAGATAAAAGATGTGAAAAGCAGGGATCTGTATGAAGAATCTTATCCTCAGATAGCTGGCATTCAAACAAATAATTCAATAGTAAAGCCTCAGGAAGTTCTAATTTATATTGCCACAAATCATGACTGAATCCACCTCTTCAGAAAAGTGTGTGCATCCATACACCTTACTCCCCACCTCTTCCACTGACAGCTTTTTGGAGCAATCTCAAAATCAGCTGTAGTAAATATGACAGTGTGTTAAGATATGAAGGATGTGAACTAAACATGGATGGTGTATAATTTTTTGATTTGTTACTGATTATGCCTTTACGTGAGTGTTAGACTGTCATTTCTTCCTAGTAAGTGCAAGATACCCAAAACATTTTTAGAAAATGTTGGAGTTGGAATCTGAACTGAAACACTAAGAAGCACCAAATACTGCTGGGTGTGTGGAGATACCATAAGATCTACAAGCAAGCTCCTGTTTCTGTACAATATGAATCTGTTTGTAATAAAGGATTTCAGCACTGTCATGTTCATCACAGTCCCTAATTATCAGATGCTTGGCTCCTGTAGAAGTTGCAGTTTATTGCATCTAGATTGTTGTCTGTATATCTAAGAGAAAGCATCCTGACTTGGATACTGCTCAGCTGGGGACCTAGGTGCTGTTTCTGTAGTAAAGGAAAATGCCACCTTCTCCTTTGAATTTATAGACACTGCATGTAAATCTTTTTTGTTCCAATGAAGGAGGAATCAGTATGTTGAAATAGAGGTGAAAACACAACCAGGGCTTTTAATCCACAGGTTTTTACTAATGTGACAGGAATTTCAGTTCAAATCCTGCTGCCTGGAGAGGATTTAGGACTGCATTGCCAGTCCAAAAAAAAAGGGCGTTAGCCATGTTAGGAGAAATAATCTCTCTTCTTCTTACTCAATTGTAATGTTATTTTTCCACTTTAAATGCACTTATGTCCAGAAAAACACCAAATGTGGCCTAGGGTTAAAGCTTTCCTTTTATAGGTCTAGTTTCCAGTCATTGCTCCATGGTATGTTTATGCATTTTTTTTGACTAATGAAAAATAATTAAGCAGCAGTTCAAGCAGGCATGGAAATCAAGCCTCTTTTCTCATAGGTATGATTGTTAATATCCACTGGATTGAATCCCTTGTGGAAATAAGCAGATTTAGTCTGAGGATTCCAGCAGGACATGTGCTTACAGTGTGACATAAACTGTGCACTGGTGTGCAGAGCTCCGTTGTTCCTGTGCAGTTTTAGGTGCTTATGTGCTTTCATACAACTAGAAGTTGATCATTAGGTGCCAATGCACCTTTGTGAAAGCCTGAGGCCCCTGTGAACTTTAAACAATCTCTGAGAAAAGGTTTCCAAAAGTTCAGTTGATTAGATACCTTAAATCACATTTTGAATACTGCGAAGAGCTCTGAGTTAACATTGTTTGCCCAAGGGTAGTGCTGTGGGACAAATTATATACCACATGCCCAGAATGTAGTTTGCTTTCAAAAAGGTCCACAATAAAATATAAAAATGATACAATTTAACTATTAGATCATTAACAAGAGATCTGAAAAGAGTTTTCAGATTAAATCCACGTTCCTTGGAACAAAATTGAGGTACAGCCTATGGAACTGACTTGCTGGAGGCAACCCAGAGGGCTATTAGCCGATGCAGGAGGTGATCTCCAGAATCCCAAGTCTGCTACTCCATCTATGCAGCAAATTCTTTCTTCCCATATAGTGTTCACTTACTTTGTGGTAAAATATCTGAAAAATTAAGATATTGTTCCTCTGCTTATTTATGATGGACAGACTGGAGAGCTGGGCGAAGAGGACTCTAATGAGGTTCAACAAGAACAAGTGCAGAGTCCTGCACCTGGGCAGGAGGAATAAAATGCACCAGCACAGGTTAGGAGGAGATCTGCTAGAGAGCAGCCCCGTGCAGAGGGACCTTGGAGTCCTGGTGGACAACAAGTTGTCCATGGGACAGCAGTGTGCCCTTCTGCCAGGAGGGCAAATGGTATCATTGCATTGGTATCAAATGCATTGAGAACCGTGTGTCCAGCAGAACAAGGGAGGTCCTCCTCCCCCTCTACTCTGCCCTGACGAGACCTCACCTGGAGTACTGTGTCCACTTCTGGGCTCCCCATTTCAAGAGGGACAGAGATCTACTCAAGAGAGTCCAGAGAAGGGCTACAAGGATGACTGGGGGACTGGAACACCTGCTGTGTGAGGAGAGGCTGAGAGACCTGGGGCTTTGTAGTCTGGAAAAGAGAAGACTTAGGAGGGATCTAATTAATGTATATAAATATATGCAGGCTGGGTGTCAAGAAGAAAAGGGCAACCTCTTTTCACTTATGTCCTGTGGTAGGATGAGGGGCAATAGTCACAAGCTGGAGCACAAGAAGTTCCACCTCAACATGAGGAAGAACTTCTTTACTGTAATGGTTCCAGAGCACTGGAACAGGCTCCCCAGGGAGGTTGTGGAGTCTCCCTCCTTGGAGCCTTTTAAGACCCATCTGGATGCGTTCCTGTGTGACCTGCCCGAGACTAGATGGTCCTGCTCTGGCAGGGGCGATGTACTCGATAACCTCCAGAGGTCCCTTCTAACCCCTAACATTCTGTGATTCTCTGATTTCTTTGCCTTTTTTCTCATCTGATGTCATTTAAAATTTTAAGAACTAAACCGCTGAATTCGTTTCCCTACTTTTCAATTACACCTTGCCCTTCTTTTTAAATTTCTACTAGTTTTTAGCTCTCTGTACATGGAAGGCTTTCTTTAAAATATGCAATAAAAGTTATGCCCATTATTGATGAAGACTAATTTTGTCATAAACACTAGGGTCAAAAATAATTATTATGGCTATCAGATCCTTCTTGTGTTCTAATGTATGCTACAAAAAGTTCCTCTTTCCCATATCTTATCTTGCACACAATTCCTGTGGCTAGTATCATATCTTGTGGCTAAAAGTAACTTTGCAGAAGCCTTTAACAGCAGATTCTAGTCAACACTATGAGGAGGAACAAGCTCCAAGTATGACATCCACTGGCTTATGGGATAGAAATTAATTAATATGTACAGTAGCCTTACTCCAAAGAAATAAAATCTGAATCTATGAAAACATGTTTGATCTACGTAAAAGTTAAGCAAATTTGTATCTAAGTTCAGGACATTTATTTTTGCATGAAATGTTGAAACTTCTATACTTTATTTTCTGCTCTTACTGTATTTTTGAGGTTTTACACTTTTCCATCATTTAAAAGGGAAAAAAAAGTCTCAGCTTAATTTGTGTTCATAACCAACAAATGCATTCATGAACAGATTTTTTCTTTTTCCTGATTGTGTCATGGCAAATTAGCTTTTAGTTCTGATGACAGAGAAATGAGTTTTCTGAATTTTACAGAATGCCGTAGTTTTTCTTCATTGAAGCTGACAATAGTAGAACTGATTTCCTTGTAATTTTTGTCTTAGAGTATCAAAGCCATGGAAAATATTAATGTCATAAAATGAGGGCTGACATCCCTACATAACTGGTCCTCACATTAGTCAGAATGGAGTGAAAGAAGAAGACATTGCAGTGAACTAGAACTTACAGTGCCAAAAAAAAACCCCTTATTTTTATTTTCATGGGAAAAAAAAAAAGAAGAAAAAAAAAAAAAGAAACTGACATCTTTAGGCTTATAGGTTGCTCTGGAAGTTCGAGATATTAGACTTGGTTTTCATTTTCTTTCTATGAAAACCTTAGAGAGGAAATTTCTAAATAGTGAAGACAAGACCGAACAGCCAGTTTGCTTTTACATAAAGCTTCTTGTTGATCTAAGATCAAATGTCAGTAAACATTAGAAATAAACAGAATATTTTAAGGAGAAAAGCACCCTGTATTAGTTCCTTTCTAATGCTTTTGGCTCTGGTATCCCAGCCTGTCCCAGGTAGTTGCTACGGTCCTAACCTTCATGACTTAAGCTCACATGCTGATGAGATACTCACACAAACAAGGCTGTTTACAATTCCTGAGCCCAAAGCCTGTCACAACAGCTGAGGAAAGGTCTCTGTTCATGTCAATTTCTTCTGCATCGGGCTAACAGTGTGTTAATGTGAGGTTGTGTACAAGTCCTTTCAAGAGTAGCAACCAGATTGTGGTATCCCAGCCTGTTGTTAGTCGTTGCAGTAATGTAACTCATTTGGAGAGTTTTGACATTCTTATGTGTCAATCTCGAGGTCCCACAGCATTTCCACTGTATGGCTGGCCTGCCATCATGTTGGATAAGGTCCCCTGTAGCTGCAAGTACAGTAGCCATAGGAAAGGCATTGACATGGAATCTGAAAGATTTGGAAAGGAATTTGTTGTGAAGAATGGCTATTTTTCTTTCTCTTTCTTGCTTGTTGGGAGCTGACGACAACTACCAAGCACTTCAGCAGAGGAGAAGAATCTCTTTCTTGCTTGAAGATTGTCCAAGACATGATAATATGCTAGAAGTTGTATATCCATATGATAAATTATATCAGGTCTTGTCTCACAGAGGGACCTATATTTCCTGGATGGATAACACAAGCAATTGTACTATATTCCACCTCCATTACAAAAAAAATAAAAATAAAAAATTAACCTAAACTGTTACAGTCAGATTTATCCTTGAACCAATATCATGGCCAAAGGGTCTGCTGTTGTGCACATCCTCAGTGCAGGACTGATTTAAAGAAATGTGAGACCACACTAATAGACAGAGCATTTAGGACAGCACCTATAAATCTTTGGAGAGATTCAAGATACAAGGGGTAACACCACAGCATATTCCACTTCTCTTACTATTGCTTTTCTTCTGACAGCCTGAGAAACATTTTTTTTTATTGCTTGTTTGAAATACTGCCCAACTTTCTTTGCCATGCTTGCAGAGTTTGGGTCATAAGAGCCATGAAAGCTTGAGTCTTTCATTCTGGGAAAGCTGAAGAAGTAATTTTGCACCTTTAGCTCTGACGTTGGTGTCCCAGTTGCCCAGAGGAGTCCCTTAAAGCACTTGCTGTAATTGATGACTATATGTTTTCTTTAATATACCTCTATAGATAACAAGCAGAATTGTTCTAGCTACTAGAAGCCTGTTAGGTTTAAAATACACTACATCAATCTCTTTTTACTAAGTTTGTTTATAATAATATAACTTAAATCACAAGATATTAAATAAAAGGAGATTCCCCTGGAAAACACTGGCTTTATCAGTTTTAAGATTACATCTTTAACTGAATGGCTGCTGCTCACAGTACAGGCACAGATTTCCTTTCAAGTTTCTTTTCCTTTAAAATTCAACTTCAACACAAAGGGGCAATTTGCCTTTGTAGCCCAATGGGGATTTCCTACTTAAAGAGTCTGTTTTTTTTCTTTCCAAACAAACAAACAAACAAATAACTAGACAATACTAACACAAAAGCCAGTTGAAAAACATCACATGCATGGAGTTTACTGAGTGACTATAAGTCTTTTTTGATCTTTCAGCATGGACCTCTGAACCCAACAAAATAAACAACCCAGATTATGTCCTAATTGCTCCTAGTGAGCAGAGCTGCAACACCTGGGTGTGTGGTTTCCCTTTATAAATTAAAAGGTCAAGCTAGCCCCTTCTCCCTTTAGGAAAACATCCTGTGCCTATACTCTTAGTGGCCTTAGGCAGCTAATCAGTTTTGTACCAGTGGGTTAGCTGAGGATGTGTGTCAAGTTTGAATGTATTTCCCCCCATGTATTTTATTTGCTGCTGCTGATCTTCTTTGGAAACCTTCTTACTATTTAAACATTGAAAGAGTGATGCTTAATGAATGGGAGTACTCTCATACCAACCCTTGATCTCTGCAGGGATATGTGATGAGTCTTCTGAAAAAAATGATATGATCTGCATAAATACCTGTACTAGTCTACCCAAGGTACCCTGCCTCCTTAGGTCTATAAGTAGAGACCCATCCATTGGGGATGAATTCCTAATGACACCAGCCAGCAGCAACAGAAATAAAATAAGAAGGGAAATAAAAGTTTTTTTTTTTTAATTAGAACACAGCAAAAAGGTAAGATATTAACTTGTATTTAAGCAGAAAGTTGAAAGGAGTGTGAAAAGAAAACATTCTCTTGGTTGCCACCTCATAGCATTGCCTTTCTTGCAAGTTTGAAATAACCAATGGAGGGCAGAAAGGGAGCTCTGTAAAACATCTGCCATGTCTCCATTCCCACATTTCCTTTAGTCTTCCTTTCAAAGTGCATGTTGTTACTTTCTGTTGGTAGGTCTAAGGTTAGGGTGATTGTACTGAAAAACACATGGCATGCTGCCACCATTTGTATATTTTTTTTTTTTTTGCAAAGGTGAAAACATTTTATCAGACTATTGTAGACAGTTTGCTTTTGCACTTCTCTGTGTAGAACCTTCTGGTGTTTTTGAAAGTACTGCAGATATGTTATATTTTAAGAAACAAATATTCTTACAGAGTAGCATTCCTTTCTAGGGAAAAAAAAAAAAGTTTTGCAAAAATAAGTGATCAATTTGAGTCCTGACATGGAAAATGACAGCATCATGGATATTTATTTAGTATTTGTATCTAAGTCAGCTGAATGCTGTGCCACAGTTCAAGATCACAAAACCAGTTGTAATAAGTAGATAATAAAAAAGTGTGGCTTTTCAATGATAAAAAGCACTTATTCCCTGAAAGCAAATCATCAAAATATGTATCTAGGTGAAGCACTTTTCTGCTGGGGCTGCTAACAGAGCAATGATTTTGAGATAGTTACAGGTGACTACAGTGTGTTCCAGCCGCTATGTTGACAGAGCTTAATTTGCTACTTACTTTTCATGCGTAACCTAGGTGAAATTGTCATTTGGTTGGTTTTGCATGTGCTTCTGTGGGAACAAGGTTTGCTGGTGATGTGTCACAGACCGGACACATCGGTTATCTGAGCTGAGTGACTGCGCATCTAGGCTCAGTGGAGTTAGCTTTGCTACAGAGGTATTTGTTTAAATGTTTGCACTTTATTTTTGTTTCTATCCCAAGAAAACGTAGCTGGGGTGAGGGAAGAATTTTGCCTCATGCATAGCATAATCTAGGGTAGTACAAGCTGTAGCTTAAATTTAAATTTCTAGATCAGTGAAACTTTTCCTAGGGAATGTCCACACAAAAATGCACAGGAATGTTGGAAAACAGTGGCAAATGAAATCTGTTTCAAAGTCACTGTTCTGCCAACAGGCTGCTGGGGCTAAGCTGTAATGATAACTCATCTCACTTCTATTTCTCCAAGTTCCTTATGGTACAGTGTCTCCCCATCCTTGTTTGCACTCAAGTTCTTTCTAAAGGCTTGCTCCTAACAATGGCAATAATTAATGACTTTGTTTCAAGGCTTCCCAGTACATCCTGTCATTTCAGAGCCTGTCTTCTATACTGTAGGCTCTGAGAGGCAGTATTTGTTTTCATGTTTTGTCTTATGCCATGCCAAGCAATTCATTCTGTTCAACAAACAATAAAAGTGGGTGAAATTTTGCTCACTGTCATACTTTTGCAAATCTTAAGCTTTTTAACTTGATATAAAGAGGAACAAATTAATATATTTCATATGCATTGTTACATGTCAATATATACCTCTGCAAAGCAGAAGTCTATTAGCTTTCAGAAAGGGGGGTTCATTTTTTAAGCTGTGCAAAGCAGATGTTTCTCTTTACTGACACAAGCAAATTTTCTTTGGTCATCTAAAATATTCTACTTATTTTATATTGCTTAAGGAATAAAACCTCTTGCTATTCCTTCTTCCCATCTTCATTTCAGCTTCACACTATCCATGTATTATAACCCAGCGTTGCCTGGGTAAATGCAGCCTTCTTCTTCCCTGTGTCAGTTCAGCTCTTTCGAAGACTAAAGAGTTTTGCCTGACACTTTTATTGTCCAGATGGTTTGTGACGTGTACAGATTTAATTCTTGGTAATACACTGATTATCAAAACATGTCCTGTAGCTCACCTGAGGGTTACGACTTGATGCATAGAGCTATTACAAAGATTGATAGTCTTAATAAATGCTAACCTACCAGTTCTGTAAGAGCACAGAGATTTTGTGTTTGGTGTGTTTTGTTGGTGGTTTTTTTCTTCTCTTTTTTTTTTTTTTTTTTAAAGATGCTAGATGGCACTGCTAGTCCAGGCTTTATTTTGAACAGCTGGGTTTCATAAAGCTAATTCTGCAAGTTACTAAAAGGGCATGTAAGGTATTACTTAAACTTGGCAGCTAACGCATTCTGAGAAATATACACCATGATGCATATAATAATGTTTCCACTGTAAGGGTATTCACGTTTAGGTCTATAAACTCTAGTTAACTGCACTCAAAATTGTCGCACAAAAATTGTTTTGTTTGCATTTTGTCCTCTGTTTCTTCTTCACATCGTAAGTCCTAATTTCATAGTGATTCAGTTATGATAGCATGGAACTTGTTACATATCTTTGTATTCACAATGTTGTTCATGGTACTTTAAAGAATTTTTTGAATTTAAGAATTAGAGATCCAACAATGGAAGAAATAGACTTTTTTTTTTTTTTTTAAATGGGAGAATTTGTTTAATAAACATTATGCTACCCACGTTGAAAGTCATGTAAAAAGTGATTTGCTGTTCTACAGAAAATTTAAGAATATGTAACCATAGCGCTCTTTGTTTTCTCGTTCACTTTAACTTCTGTTTTGTCTAGGGGATACTTTTTTTTATAGAAGTTAGCTATTTGACAGCATTATCTGCCCATGTGAAGGTTTCGTTTTAGAGAAATACATTTTACACCTAAAAAATGAGGGGCGGGAACAAAAAAAAGCAATCTTTGCAATAAAAGACTCCAGTAACGTGCAAAGTTGGTCTGCTTTATAAAGATTTGTGACTTGAAAAAGTTTATACAATGTTATTGACTATTCATCCTCTGTTTAGTTAGTATCAAATTCCCTTCTTTTGTTTATTGTGCAGTGAGCTTACAAAGAAACTGCAAATTCTCAGCCTTTTGGGCAGACAGTTGGATATCGTGTCTAAGCGTTTGGAGCAACCAAACGGAACCTTCATCGTTTTGACCACTGGCTGGGTCACTGGCTGGGGCTTAAAGACTCACCTGAGTAACTCGAGAAATCCCTTCAATCTCCCCTTTTGATTTGCCTTTCACAGGCCAGTACTTTTTATTTCTTCTCATCTGTCTGCTATCATGTTAACAAGCAAAGAAGAATCTCAGCAGCTCATTGACAGCATAATAAAATGGGATTTAGATTTCAGTATTTGAAGAATGGCTTGCTTTTAGGGTTTTAAGCTTTCGTCTCATACTTGTATTGCCCCAGTGATCAAAAAAGCCCCAAATCCCACAATGTAAGTCATCGGCCCTGTGAATTGTTCACCTAAGTTGTCCTGTCATAACTGGAGAACATACAGTTTATAAAAAACTTTATGCAAAACTTTGCATATTTCTGGGTAATACTGTAATATTAAACAATGGATATTCTGTGGGGCTTTTCTCAGGTAATTATTTCCATCTAAATAAAGCTGAAGATGCAAAGTCTAATTCAACACGGTTGAATAGAGAATGGCCCAAATTCATTCCAGACGTGAATTAAGTGAACTGATGAAGTGAATTTGGCCTTGTGTATCTGCATAGGAAAACTCATACTTCCTCTTGGAAAGCCAATGCAAATGTAACCTAAGATCATTGCTTTGAAAATCTGTACTAGGTAATGCTCTCAGGTGAATATTGTGCTAAATACTTCATAACTGTTGAGAGATGTTGCTTGACAATGTTGTGTTTAGTTCCTAGATGGAAATAAACACTGCTTTGTAAAAACGAGGCAGGAGTGAGCCTTGCTAGAAGGTTATTTATTGTTGATGGAACAACTATAGTGCAATGCAGTACTGAAACATTCTCAAGCCAACGTACTCTGAAATACCACAAAAGCTTTTTTATTTTTATAATGCTACATTATTGCTTTCAAATGATGTTTCTGTATATATTTAAGTTAATTCTAGTATATTTTATCTGACCAGAAGAGTAATGAGAGTGCTATCAATCTGAATGCCAGGCATTGTGGTGTCTATGGAAAAACTCCACCTATATATAAAACTGCAGGTTTTACCCCAAACTGCAGTTCACCACATATACTGACAACAAATGCAATGATATCTACTAGGATGAACAGTTATGTGTATTAGTTTGTCATCTGTTCCTAATTCTGCATAATTTAGATGCTGTGAACTGGAGAGGTGTACATTATTTATCAATAATATATGTGTGGATTAGTTTCATGTGAGAGAAAGCTGAGTAAACAAAACCACTCTAATGTGGTCTATCTATTATTAATCAGTGCAACAGAATAACTCTTAAAATATCCCAGTACACAATAGGAATGAATAACAATTTTAAAGACTTGCGACCTACTCTATACTAAGTTTTTGAGTGAGATCCTTGTTTAAATCATTGTGATGCTATGGCTAAAAATACTCTAATGTAGGATTCAATGTTATTCATTTTGCCTATTCTAGCTTTAATCCATGTCAGGAAGGGAGAATTTCAAATTAGGACTTCTGTTCTTCAGAAATTCCCATAACATAATAAGGCACTTGCTGAGAACTTCACTGGATTCCCATATAGTTATAGGGTCTAGCTAGCAAGATTTCTGTGCAATGTCACGACTGAAATGGGCAGAGGCTGAGCACATCCTAAGGCAGCTGCGCTGTTCTTATCAAACTGGTGCCTGGAAAACAATTCAGAATGAATATCAATTCAATACAGAGAAAAACTTCAAGATGGAATCCAAACCAGCTCATTAGAGTCACCCAAGCTAGTCTGGGTGAAATGCAGTGAACGAAGGTGGAGCTTCCCCTGCTCTTGGATCTCAGTTTGGAAGGATCTCAACCTAGAAACCTTGTGGAGTGCTCAGAGAATGTGTGTTTGAAACAGGAAGAGTGATGCCAAATGCAGAGCTCTTCTTGCCTACCTCCAAGTATCCATGTCTGAGGTACTGACAGTGTTGATGATAAAGTAAGTGGAATCCATACCATTCTGAGCAAATCTTGGGAGAAAGTGAGCTGTGTCCTGAACAGTGTTAACTACAGTGAGTTGTTCTTCCTTGACCATGGAAAGATTATGGCTGACCATGTCAGAATGGGGCAACTACACTGTAGACTGCAGCTGAACGGAAGGGTCTTTGCCCCAGTATTTGGTCTGTATCTGGCCATGCTTAAGTGGTAAGTTAAGCAGGGAGCAGTAAAACACTTAAGAAAGAAGCTCTTTATTCTGTGCCAAACTGGAAATAGAGAGTCACAGTAACAGAGGCACTGCAAAGTTTAGGAAATTGTTGAAGAATGATTTTCAGTGCTTTTATTTTGGAATTAAGCGCTTAAATTGCTCTTCAACTTGCATCAGGCACCTAAAGCCTATTTTTATAAAGCCTGAGCCACTATATAGCTATTCCACTAATTTCAAGTTTTAAGTCTAATGACAAAGGCCTGATCTGCCTGCAGTGGAGACGGACTTTTGCCATTACCTTCCACAGAAGCAAAATTGACTTTCATTTGTGTGCACACATAGTAAATCTGAGGTATCAACAAGCCCTTCCTGACACTACAGTACTTTTTAAAAAACTGTTTCATTTTTAACCAAGTTAATTAGTTTCCAAGTGAGTAGGATGCTTTTATACCCTCTTAATATTCTCTTTGCAGTGTGTTGGTTGCCTGGGGTTGAAGTGTTTTTGATTAACTATATACGATAATGAAAACCATGAGAACGACCTTATGCAGAAGTTCTCTCTTTCTGATGTTACATATAAAACAGCGGAAGTCTTACAATATTTAACACACAGCTTTTTCTCTCCTCCTTCTCCTTCCCCAACACCCTCCAAGCCAGAGCTCAAGCTAATTATGGAAGTGTTAGAAATGGTTGTATACCGAGACTTTAAGTGTTTTGTAAGGTGTGCCCACGCGGAGAATTTTACTGTTTTTACTAGGAATAAGGGACATCATGGTCTGATAAGGACATAAAGCAACTGCAGTGAGAGCAGCTTTGGTTACTACAATGTCCTACAGTGTGATCATGCATGACACTCAGCTGAGCACAAGTATGCTTAGAGGTTGTTAATGAAGCAAGTGGGACGTTCTGCTCCACTTGCACATTTGTTATTTTTTTTGCTAAATATTGTTGACTGTTGGAGCTTTCCTACACCCTGAAGCCTATGAAATTGGTTATAACTAGCCTGTTGGGACTAAGTAAGACAGCCAAATGCTAGAGCTTGAGAAAGCAGTACTGACTGTCTACTCTGGATTCTGTGTTATGGGCCTCATATTTTGTGTTAATTCCCATTGCAAAAATACTTTTGGATATGGATGATTCTCATATAAAAACATGCATAGCAGGGTGTAGTCTCTGGTAAATATCTGAAAGGAATAGATTCTTCTCCCAGTGAAATGGACAGGAGTTTTGCAATTTCCTTTAATTAGGGAAGGACTGAAATCCTTGAAAGAAGGACACGACCTTAATAGGCAAGCATATTTTACTGTCTCATATGGATTTAAATTTGCATTAGACAGCTGAATTACAATGGCATTCAAACTCACCTTTACAGATATTTTAAGGCTTTTAAGTTTGTATCAGACCAAAAATCTCAGCCTTATTTCTGCTAGTGACTCTGTAGAAGCGAGGAACTCTGCTGAGGTTGATGGCAATCTACTAGTCTGCTGTTGTGAGTTCTGAGCTCTTGACAGATATTATTCCAGCTTACTTGGGAGGGGTGGGGTGGGGGGAGCAATGACAGACAAATGTGGTGGCCAAAGTTCCTTACAATAACACAGAAAGGCTTAGTGAATTAGATGTCTAAAAATAATTGTGGCTCTAATGCTGAAAGATACTATGTAGAGCATTAAGCTTGCTGGATAGTATTATATATTGTGTCAAGAGGATATGACGCAATGTGGTTTTGTACCCATGGGAATTTTGCTGCAGACTATCATTGATGCAGGAACGGTAACCCATATATTAGTACTTGACATATGCTACAGAAAAAGATTTGGGCATATGTTGTATTTCCTTGTCATTTAATTTTTTCAGGAGCAGAGCTTTGCCCAGAATGTAAGAAAGGAATCAAGTACAACTGAAAATTCATTGATTCTGTTTTATGCTAACAAAATTATCTCCAAACTAAAGCCAGTTTAGATCAAAACAAAACCTGTTGTAGATGGTATTGATTTGAACATTGCAAAGTAAAACTGTATTTACTCTGTGCATAAACTCTTTTGAAGTGAAAATAATTCCACAGCAATTGAAACAGGTGTGTATAGTACATCTGGAGCCATGTTATCAGGGCTTTGTAAAATGTTGCTGTATTGGGCTAAAAATGTCTTACAGCTTGTTGGCTTGTTACAATTAGGGGAGCACTTTTGCTGGCATATATTTGTTAATTAATTTCACATCATTTGGCAAATGGGCAATTACTTCAGTGCAGGGCTGCATGTAATCACCCTTTCTGTAGCAAAAATAAAGAAGGTATTAAATAAAGCTGAGACAGCTTTTGTCAACACCAACAGATGAATTGTACTATAATGATTAGATAGAACTGATGCCATGCTCTCTCTTTTTTTTTTTTTTTAAGAAAAGCCATCTCGCTGTCTCATTAAAACACTTCCTATTAAACTATTTATTTGTACTTTTACAAATGCTGTACTATGAAGGTGCTAAATTGCAGAGATTAAATTAACTCTGCATACATTCAGGTTAGTGTTTCTCTGAAGTAAACTCTGCCTAAATGTTCAAAGTAAGAGCAGTGGCTTTGAAAAGGTGTTTGGGATAACTGTAATATTAGTTTTTACCACAGCGGTATCCTGATGGCAAACAGACACATCACAGCATGTCACCTTTTGGCAGATAGCTGCTGGGCTATAGTCTGCATCCCTACTGGCTCTGCTTGGGATTCCAGAGTGTAAGTCTGGGTAGAATTTGTCCAGTTGTGTCCAAAGAACATTGCTGTGAAAGTTAATGGGAAATTCAGCAATAAGTTTTACCACTGGGAGGAAAAGTAGGAGATCATGCCAAATATGCCTCAAAGCCAATTCTCAATTTCCATTTAAATATTAGTAGTCTGATACAGCTTAAAACCTTTTATTGCTTTAAAAATCAAAAGTAACACTTTGTCAGATGTGAGAAGTATGAGTCAACTTTTTACTGGCTAATTGAAAGTGGTAGAAACCAATATTTTAAGAACATTTGTGACTAATTTAATGCTACTTATTTGTTTAATTAGATGACCTTTAAATGCAAGCTCAAATTATTTTATAAATATTTTGCTTTCCAGTAAAGTTATATCCAGATATCAGTATTCTGATAGAAACCATCTGCAACATTTGAATTTTCTGCATGTTCAAGTTCTAATTTATTCTTTTCTTTCTTTCCAAAAGCTATGCTTTTTCTACCATTGTTAACACTGCAGCACCTAAATGAAATCCTAACTCTACGGCACAATACAGGCGAACAACTGGGATTATTAGAGTCAAGGCCAAGCATGGATAGCAGCTTTTAATCAGACAACTGCTAAAATTCCTTGCAGGTCATGCACAGTTTGGAAAGGCAGGCATTGTAGAAAGGAGACAAAAAACACAAAGACACACTGATTTTGAGATAATGGT
>NW_008597314.1:0-18336 GCF_000691845.1 Merops nubicus | reverse complement strand
TGCTGAACTTAAGTTTTATACAGTAAAATTTGTGTATTTCATGAAAGTTACTTTGAAACTAGATAATTAATCATTTTTATGAAGATAGTAGAAGAACCCATGACTGGAAAGTTTTTACTGATTATAGTTTTTCATCTGTCAATAACCAGACAAACATTTTGCTGGAAGCTACTGATCTAAAGCAATAACAAACCTATCTTTCAGTATCTTAAGACTTTGTTAATTTTATCTTTTGCATCTTGTATTGGTAATCCCTTTAACTGTAGCAGTGTCATCTGAATTTAAAAGAGAAGCTCTTCACTGAACTATTTCATACAGTTTCACCTGTCCAACTTAGATTTAACAAACCAAAATACTCCATTAGAGGAGATGAAAGGTATATATTTCCTGACAATAATAAATACAGTTCAAAAGGGCTCTTGTGTCTTCTCTGATGTGGTTTGTGTGTGCCGCTGTTAAACTTTAGGATCAACATCTATTTGTGCGGATTTTCCTCGATGGTTTGTTGTCAGGTGCACAGATTAAGACTTAATCCTGCTAACCTCAGTGAAATACTACCAGTGGTCAGTGGCTTCCCACAAGCCATGATTTCAGAATAGGGCCCTTTCTGTTTTCTGAAAAGAGAATGCAAATTGTTTAGTTTGAATAGTTTGTGGCATGCAGTCGCTTCATGTATTACTCATATGTAAATGATACTTGACACTAAGCAAACTGTTGCCCTTAATGTAATTGCTCATATTAGAAGTGGGAGAATTTTTTGAAAAGACAAAGCTAAAAAAGCTAGAGAGGCACATTGATTTTTCTCACTCAGATACTTTTGTTGTATTTTTTTCAGCAGTGATGCTGATATTATGTAAAAATACAAAGGCATTTCATTAAACATTGTGGCAATGTCTGTCTGTTCATGAAAAACACATTTTTAGTGCAATACACAGTGTAGACAAAGAAATCGCTTTTATGAAGTATGTTTGGAGCTTAATGCATCCTCAGCTTTTTTCTTTTTTTCCTATGGTTTGTATTTCCAGAATCTTGACTTTATCAAAGAAACCCCGTGTGTCAGCCTCCTTAGGCGTAAGTTTGTCTTTTCGAGGTTTTGCTATTTGTAAAATCCTTCTGTTACTGTGGTCTTAATGAGCATATCTGTTTGGAAACTTGGTGAGGCTGGAGTACCTTTACAGCAGTCTCTCTAAGCTTTATCTGCTCAGGGGAGGTTTACAAGTTCTTACTAATGCGGAATTAGAGCACTAATATCTGTTTCCCCCTCACTCTGGGCACTTCAGTGGGGAGAGGAAACATTATAAAGGGGATGAAAAGCTTTAGCATACTCACCCTGCAGGTCAGAGGATACAGAAGATCACAGCTGTGTCTACCTCTTGGATCTGGATCTTATTAATGTCATCAAGCAGGGAATTCTCTGTAGCTGTAGGCTGGACTTTTCCTGCTGTTAACAGGCCTCAGAATGAACTGAAGTTCACCAAACTTTCTGCAGCTAAGTAAACTCAGCATTACTCAAAAGTTTTCTCCAGAGCTTAAGATGACAACAAATGGGGTAGTGTTAGTACAACAACCCCATGGAGCTGTTTGATGTCTGCAAATTGACTGGAGTGCGAAAGCGTATCTCTTGGGGCTGCCCCTCCTCCTGGCCATAACCTGCTCCGCTAAAAGGGAGGCGAAGTTGTGCGGGCTGCAGTGGGATGGAGAGGAGACATGGCTCTGCTCTCTCTCTGCTCACCAGTTCTTCTGCTGTCTTAACCATAGCAAGCCCTGCCTCTGCCACCCGCCCTGTTTGTGCTGCCTTGCATGTGAGGTGGACAAACTGGAGACCAGGAAAGTGGAATGCAGACTGCACGGATATGTATATAGGAAAACAGACAGGATAGAAAAGAGAGGAGGGATGGGAAAAGGACAACAAAGATCTCACTCTGCCCCCCTGCATTTTGAACTCTTTCTTTCTTTCCTCTAATAGAGGGAGCTCCTTTCCGTGAAATGTGCTCATGATAAATCTGATACCTGTCTATTGTGGTGTATTATACAATTTATAAATACAGTCTAAACCTGGGAATGTAGCTTCAACAGATAACCTATTATAATAAGCTGAACCTGAAATGCTTGGGAAAATATAACTTTAATGTCTGCAGAGTTTTGTGGCTTTCCTGAAATGAAAACTATTGTTGTTGTTGTTGTTGTTTTGTTTGTTTTTTTTTTGTTGTTGTTATTAGAAGATTTTTTTCAATGATGTGCAGTATTTAAGAGCATTATTGTTGATTAGTCCAATCACATTACTTGCTTAATGCCAAATGTTTACAGAATGTCATCAGATTGCCAGTAAGAATGGATGGCAAGAAATAAATGTAAAATAGCTTCTCTTTTATTAGAGGTCCTCAGCATTGCTATTTTTAAAAATCTTGGACTATAGTAAGAAATTGAGCTAAATACGAGAGATTGGTAGCCCTAAGGGTGTTCCTGGGGAGTGTCATCTGAAAGTGATAGTACACCAAGCAACACCAAAGCACAAAAGAAATTTTGGAAGATTACATGATAAAGGTGCAGGATTTCCCAATTTACACCCCCTCACACCGCTCCCACCCCCATTGCTGCTTTACATTTTTTTGAAAAGCAAATCTGCTTGCGTATATATACTCTGTTTATCTGTGAAATATGGAAGGGATAATAAAAGGCAATTGGATGCCACAGTTTAGTTATTTCAAGATGTCATAAGCATGGAAAAATATTGCCATATACCTTCTTCTAGATGAAACTGGAGGACACAGTTTAAAACTGTCAGAGGATGTTAATGGTGCATTTGGTACTGCACTCTGAGTTTCTGGCTTTCAGTCCCCTAAAGAAATATATTCAGTCTCAGTGAAACCTTGTTCATAGATCTTTGTACAAGTGTTGCTCAGAGAAAAAAAATGAAGAAGGAAGCTGTGTAGGGTACACTGTGAAGAAAGAATCATGCATATAGTCTTACAGCAGTTATTAGATCAGGGAGCAGGACAGCATGTGTCTGAATTACTTACAACACAGGGCAAAGATTTTATATCTTGTCTTAGTTAATAATTCTTCTTAGAACAATTTGCTTTTTAGATGCAAAAGCATCTTTAAAATATATATTAAGACCTATATTCTCTCTAACAGCAGCAGTACATGAAATTTCATGTATGAACTGAAGCAAAACGGACTGGTTAAAATGGCTGTAGGACTAAGCTCATACCTTGTATTTGCTAAGGAATGGGTTAAAGCCACACTTTTGTCAAACTGTGCTGTGGAATTTATTGATGAACAGTTATAATTTATTAGAAAAAGAGTCTGTTCATAGAATAGTGCTACCTAGCACCATATTAGGACATCCATTTGTATGGCTGGAGGGAAGAATGTGACCTCTCCATCTACACTCCACAGAATCCTGGGCTGGAAGTCTTCCACCCAAGGGCTGCCTAGATTTAGCTCTAACACGCTTATGAAATGTCAAAGTCAATCTAAAATGGGGGTAACTTTGGAGTGTCTTTTAATTCCTCCCAGAAAGGCTCTGGTTTTGAAGTCTGATTTAGCAAAAAGATGGTAAAGAGTTGGGGGGAGAAGGGGTGGCAGGAAAGCAGCTTGGCCTTTGTAACGCAAAAGCCTGTTCAAGGTTTCAGTTGTGGGGTTTGTGGGATGTAGTATTTTGGTACAGACTAAATTTTGAGTCAGAATTTCTATAAGAAAATAAAATAGGCTTTGGAAGTCCGCATTAAGTTCTGATTTGGTATCCCCAAAACTGAGCTCAGACACTTCAGTGCTTTAGTTAGCTAATTTATGATGTTGTTGACTTTTAAGTGCTCTTGGCCTGTTCTGGATCATGAACTTGGAAGTCTTTTAGCCACTAAGTAAAAATTTTCTCCTGGAACTGAAAGCTTCTTTCCTAGGGGGGGTTTACTGGAAATGGAAGCCAGTTTACTACAGTTTTCCAGACAGCCCATCTGTAAGAGAAAATGAGTTAGAGGGAAAAAAAAAAAAAAAGGTTGTAAAGTAGGTTTTAAAAAGAACTATCTTGCACATCTTATTTTAAAAGTCTAGAGTTTGGCTCATAGAGAAATACACTACTTGTTTTCCATATTTTTTGTATCTAGCTTCTCATACCTGTTGGAGTGAAAAGGCAAGAAATGTATCTGCCACCTATTAGGAAATAAATCTAAAATGTTTATAAAGCAGCAGCTTAAAAGTTCTTGTTAAGGATATAATTCTTATTAGAATTCTAATTCTTGTTAATCCTAATGTCATTGCAATCAGATGAAGTAGGTTTACATACATATAACAACATTATGTGCTGTTGTCTTTGACAGACGTGGAAATGAATTGTGAAATCTCAATCTTTGCCTCCTAGAATATCTTGGAAAACATTGAACAGCATGTACTACTAATTAAAAATAAAAATCCTCAATTAGAAGCTGAAGAACAGTAAGTCAAGATGATCAAAACTGGCTTAATGAATTTAGACTTTTAATTTCACTTCTTTTGGGAAAGTTTCTGAGAAACCCTCGACTTCCATTTGTGTTTTTCGTAACTGCTTCTTAACAGTCTAGCTTCATGGCCAAAGAAGTTGTTTCTGCTCACTTCTCATTGGTATCACCTGCTTTGGATTTACTTAGTTGTTTAGCTTGCTTTGTAGATTTGGTCTGCAGATTGGGGAAGTTTGGGATCCACACAGCTGCAAAACAAACACTGCTACAATATCTTATTTGGACAGAGAATGTTGGAAGAAAGAATTAAATTGTCGATAAAAACTGTTAAGAGAGTGGAGGATAAGGTTGTGAGGAACAAAGTATCTTTAACATTTCCTGTGTGAGAAGAGAACAAGTACTACTGCAGATTATTTCTTCAGCTATTGTGTAGCCCCAGGGTGTTATCCTTGTGATTTCTTTCAGGGAAGTTTCTTTGGTGACAGTACAGTTTGGAAGAGTACAAATGAGATGAACAAAGAGCAGAACAAAAGTTGTTCTTATGAAATACCATCAAAACCAGAAGGCTTATGTCTTCTTCCTCTATTGAATATTCAATTCATTAGACACCAGTCTCTCCCCATATTCAAAGTTATAAAATCTTCAGAAGACATGATATTTTTGTGCCTTGTTGTTGTTTTTGTATGGAAAGCTTTCTGCTTTTTCTTATTACCCTCAAGACAGAAAAGGTAAATATGAAAAGCAGCAGTCAGGGGATGTTGGTGCTAAATTTACTTAGCACCCTCACAGGGCAATGAGAAGGCACATGTTTAAGTCAGAATGTCAAGCCCTTCGTGACTACATTCCTAGTGTCTAGCTGCTGAGTCTCATGATCCACACAGCCTTTTTGCAGGCTATCTAGATTTGTTGAGGTTTTGCTTCCCCTCCCCCTCCCCAGTAGTTACCTGTCTTGTGCTTATTTGTGCTGATTAAAGATGTTGCTACTGATTTGAAGGAGAATATAAAGTCTTGTGTTTATTTCCTGAATGAAGTCCCTAGAGATATAGGGTGAATATAGATAGTTCTAAAGGAAGCTGATTAAATTCCCTTACGCTTACTAATTCTGGAAGCTCAAGTCTAAATATGAAAGTACAAGGTATCACAAATGCTGGTCCCATTTGTCACTACCTTTGCCATCAGAAAGAACTCTGACATCTCTGAAGGTAAAACATTACACAGGCCAAGTGCTAATAGCCACACTAAGACAAATTCAGCTTGTAGTTCTATCAGCGTAAATACAAAGTTGCAGTGTTGCCTTTCAGTACGCCCTGGGGAGGAACAATGCACATCCACTGAGACTTCAAAATAATTCAAATTGCTGTTGTTGTTCTTGAACATTAAAGTGAATGATGAAAACGAGGAAACGAGTGCTGGCAAGAGGTTAGCAAGAGGCAGTGTGCAGCCATGTCCGTGCAGCTATCCTGCTTCGCCTCCTTCGCTCATGACCTGCAACGCCCTGAACACTGGTCCTGGATCTTTGCGGAAAAGCAGTAACAAGCTGTGCCAAACTGTGTGATGCTTTTGTGCTCTGAATACATGTCCTCCAGGGGCTAGGATGAAACCGCCACATTCATTTGCACTTGAGTAAAAACTACATTGTTTTTGCAGTCATTTGGCATCATGTTCAAAAAATATAAGGTCAAATTCAGCTCTAGTGTTGCAACTCAAATGATTTCAATGGCATTTTGCCCACCTACATCAGAGCTGGATTTGGCCCATCATCTGGATTTACTTAGTGAATACTGTGCTAAATGTCCAATGCCTTGCACAGGGTTTTAGTTATGTGCTTACCATTGAATTAAATGGGAATTGTATTCTTAGGCTCATATCCAAGTTATGAGACCATAAGACTGTGAAGGGAACTGTATTTTTGTTACAAGTTTGTGCAGCACCAAGCACACTAGAACTCCAATTCTTTTTTAAAAGGAATGTATTTTAAAGTTTTACCTAGATGTGTTAGTTAATGGATATCTGCGAAGTTTTGATGATCAAAGAAGCAACGCAGTAAGTCATAAGCCTTCAGAAATATTTTCATTACGTGTCACCATGTGTCTAGCCAGAACTGATCAAGTGGTTTTGGTCATATTTGGTTTTGATAGGAAATTAAGTTTTCAAATACTGGATGTTTTTGCAAAAGCATTTCATTTTCTAGGAAGAAAACCCTGACTTCTTGCAAATCTATCAAGACTTGGAAATTATTTAATTTCTGATGTCTTCTGATTCTGTCTGAATGTCTTCTTTTGACAGAGAACACTTTCACTGGCTCTAGCTTACCTAAATCAAGTGCTTACTACATGCTCCTCCAAGATCTTTTTGAAAACAGCGTGCCAATGGAGTCTTGGAACAAGATCTATCTCTTCATTTCTAAGAATCTGACTTCTCCAAGCATGAAAACTTTCTAGAAAAGAAATAAAAAAAAAAAAAAAAAATTAGTTTTCAGAAAGGAATCTAAGTTTCTTATTTTCCTTCCACTCTTGACTGATACTGTTTCAGATTTGATTAAAACAAATAAAAGCAACAATGTGAAATTATCTATTTAAGGCACTTAGCTTTAGATTTACCTGGTGGTTGCTTTTGTGTAGTTGCAATTTGTCTGTCTGGTCTAGTTCTAAATTAATCAATGGTGTCGATAGATCTTATCATTTGGGATACAGGTTCATAGTACAGCCTTCTCGAAGCTCTAAGTATATGTGAAATCCTCGTGCTGAGTCTGTTTTCTCCCCTGGCTCACAGCTCAGTAGCTTACACAGTATGGGAAGAATAAAGGAAAACCCAGAGTATAGGAGGAAGGATGTGGTGAATGCGTCAGGGTTGAATTCTACAGCAATTGTACACAGCGAATACTGCTTAATCATGGCAAAATGATGCTCTAAGGTCAGTGGGCCAACATATGGAAAAGGCCGTCTCTGGGTGAAGGCTTCTCAAAACAAAGTCAATGAAGCAGAAATGCAAGTGCGCAAAACTAGTATTGGCCTGCAGCAGCAAATACACTGGCATTTGAAACGAAAATCTTTGCTCTGTAGAGGGGAGCTGTACTCCTGGGAGACATACAGTTGAGAATACTGAGGCTGACCAAGAATCAGTTTATCAGAAAGGATACTGGGTTCATTGCAGCTTGTTCTCCTTCAAGTAACTTTGCAACGTAAGAGCTGTGAAGCTGCTGTGAGTCAGACATCTAGAGGTTGCCTTGGAAGACAGAACTGACAAAACAGTAAGCAGCAATTGCAACTACAGTTCTAAACAAATGCTATATTTTCCAAAATAGAAAACTTGGGAGATTTTATCTGGTGCATTACTGGGACAAGCTTAAACCAGAGTGTGTTACTGACAGCAAGTCAGTCTGTAGGATTTTATGGTGTATCAACCAAAGATATACCAAATAGTAAGCTGATAGGACATCCTTTATGGTAATATTTTTAAAAGTATGACAGAAACTGGAGGATATGTACTGACCCTGATCCCCAATGCACAGGTAGTTCAAGAGAGTTAACAGCTTTTTTTTTTCTGTAGCAGACAATGCTAAAAGTTGGAAGCAAAATATGTAATATATTTTATTTCTGGCTATAATTAAAGTGAGGAGAATCTCACTGTGGATTGCTCTTTGGATTCTCTGGTAGGCAGTAAGTGATCTAACCTAAATTTTTGAGAATAGAAAATGTTCAGATTATTTCAGCCTTTTATATGGAATAGAGGAGGGCTGTTTGGTAGGAACAGGAAGAACCATAAAGCTATTCAAGTGCCCCATTTATAGTTCACAACTTAGCACATAGGAAGAGAAAGCGAGTTTAAGGTAATGTTATTTGTGCTCCTGCACCTCTAATTACAGAATTGAAAGGGCTAGGAAAATTCAAGACTGGAAAAAAATAACCAGTCTGAAAGTATAGAAGACTTGTATACAGTCTGGATGAGTGGGCAGTGCCATTGTAGTACCAACTAATTAAGTGACTTTTGACAGAGGACCAGAAAAAAGGGTTTGAATTGGTGAAGAAAGGATTTTTATGAACTAGATTGTACTTAAATTTTCAAACTGATCCTAGTCACTTGTGACTTCTGTATGGGAAATTACTTTCATGCAATGCTGAAAGTTGCTGTGGGATTTGCACTTGAATAAATTGAGCTTGATTGGCTTGGAGGCTGCAAATTAAGTTCTTAAAGTCTTGGTGAAGACTCTAAATGCCAGAATATAAAAATAACATTTGTTGTCTTTGCTGGTGTTTTATTATCCCTTACTTTCCCAGAGTGTAATTTTCCATTTTTGCTTTCCTGTGCTCTATGAAAAAGGCACTGATAACTCCAGGGAGCTGCTGTTGCAGTGTTGTTATGTGTCTGTCTTCAGCACAGTATTCCTGAATATAAGGCAGGTCTGAGATGCAAAGAGACAGAAGAAGCCCAAAAGAAATTAAAATAATTAGTTCTTGATTAGAAAATGCAGGCAGGAAAAGAATTCCAAACTTAGTGCCTTTAGGAGAGACCATAGCCCAATAATTAAGAAACTAAACACTGTATTCTTGTTGATTCCAAGATCAAGAGGTCATTCCCTTGTGGAGGACCTGGTACAGAGATTAAAGAAACATCCCAGAAGGATGAGGATTGAATCTGCAACTATTCTAGCAAGTTTTTGCCTAAATGTAGATAACCTGTGGAGGATAAAGTGCTTAGGACTAGAGAGATCTCCTTTGAGTTGACAGATCCGGATAAAAGTTGCTGATAATCTCAAAAGACAAACCCCGCTTTCTGGTAGAAAATTAGCAGAAGACTAACAAGATCTAGTCAAGAGACATGCATTTCAAGAGTCTGAAAAAAACAAACAAACAAACAGAATGCCCCAACTTACATAGATAATTTTCTTTAAATAAAAGGGAAGGGTGGTAGAAAATAGGCTATTATCAGAAGTCCAGGTATCAAAATCTACCAGTTTTCAGACTGTCATCTTTCATAGTATGTCTTTTTCCTGTTCAGATAGAAGGAGATTAAAATCTGCTTGTGCTAGCAGGATGCTTACTTGTAATGTCCTAATCAATAATTTATTTCAGTAAGCAAGCACTATATTATGGGTCTGTCATAGTAGAGCAGTTAGAGTTTTCAGGTGTGATCATGTGGATGTATGGATCATCAGGACTCATAACAGTATTAGGAGATAACTTCTGAGGTTACAGATATATACTGCCAGAGCAGTATAAGGCTGTAGCTCTATAATAGAGTTGCACTCAACAGCTGTTTGAATTGAACACTGGTACTGTTTTGGGCACTGGGTTAATGGAGGTCTAAGTATACATTTTCGAGATATGCTCTTAATATATAAAGCATGATTGATATTTCGTATTGCCCCCCCAAAATGCATCTAAGAAGGATAGAAAGCACAATGAACAATAACAGTGATACTGGAAGGGAGTATAAAGCCACAGGAATTTTTCCTCTAAATAGATGGTAAAATTCTACACATTAGGGGCCTTAGAGCTGCATTTTCGGAAATAACTTGCACTTTTTGGGCAAAATTTCTTACTTGAAATTTTAGATACTTAATTTGCTATACAACTACCTGCACTTACATGGCCTGTGATAACAAACTTAGAATGAAAATTTCTTTGCAAATTTTGTGGAAATAAGATTACAGGTTTTCTAGGGCTCTTTATGTTCAGCAGTTTACCCACTTGACCAGCATTCCATAGGACTGGCTTATGACTTGTTTTGAAAAAATAACCCTTTACATATATCCCTAATTTGCCTTCTAGCTTTTGTTTTACCAGGTGGCTTTTAAAAACCTGGCTGTTCTTGTTTCATGCAAGTTATATGTGTGAAATGTAAGCCATAACAACTCTCTCCCCTTCTTGCTATCTTTCTCCTCCAAACCCCTAAACCAAGACCCCACCACAAGGGGCCTGCCTTCTCATTGTGCATTCCCATTCAGACTCAACTGCCTTGTGAAGGCTATTGTAACCTTAAGCCTATATAGGGCATCTCAACACTCTTCTCCAAGAAAGATGCCTTGCCGTGGCTCTGCTCCTGTGTGCTGGGTCTGAAGACCAGATTCCAGTGCCAGCTGTACTAGTGCAGCAAAAGCTGAAAATCACAGAGGCTGCCAAGAAGTGACCTCTGCAGCACACAGCAACACTTAGTAGGGATCAGCTGGAACTGCATATGTAGAAGTGCTTCAGTTCAGGTAAACCATCACCATTATTTGTGGAACTCTTCAAGGTCTGCTCAGTGAACCAGTTTGTAAACCTCCACTCCAAAATATTTGCTTATGGAAAGTTTTTAATAGTTACTGGCCCATACATAAGAATACCCTTCAGGTTTATCTAGAGTTAAATGTTTGCATGGGTCAGTGTGTGAAAGTTGTATTGAAAGTAAGAATAGCTCATATCGTTAACAGACCCATTCATACCATTACTGTAATAGATGAGCTTTCTCAAATAATTATTTAATGACTTAGTTTTATTAAGACAGGTCCAAAACCACTTTGGCTTGTAACTAATTGTACAAGCTTGTAAGTGATTATGTTAGGTAAAGGAATAGTTAAAGCATATATTGTAATAAATACTACACTAATTGGTTCATAACTTTAAAAATTTGGAAGGTACTCCTACTACTTATCTTAACACCTAAGTTTTGTTGTCATAAACACAATTCTTCTTCTGGGATGTGTTATAATGTAAACGCATATTTGTTTTCTCTTTTTCTGGCCTGAAATTGAATTAGCCTTTTTGCTTCCCATTGTGGCAGGAACACAGAGAAAGTCCTGTTCCTTCCTGTGGAGAGTGATTTCAAAGCTATCATTTGACATTTCTTAAAATTGCTTTCTCTGTTCCAAAGCAGCTTAATTTACAGCTTTCTATATTTACAGTGTTTCATAAAAAGAAATTGTGTTTGGCTTTGTTGAATAAAAGCTGAACAGCTTGAAGTGAGGTATCTTCAAAGTAACAAGAAAATTGTGCAAATACTTCAGAAAATCAAATAAAATAATCATAATCAAATGTTGCTCAACTGTGTTTGGAACCTAAAAGCTAAACTCTGATCAGACTGTACAAGCAAAATGCTGCAAAAGCTAGCATGAGTTTACTGGTGTTCTCTTCTCTGGGCCAAAAGCTTAGAGATTTGTATTCCAGTTAGAATCATTCCAAGAGCTTTGTGAACAAATTTAATCAAGTCTGCTTTTGATGCTACTTCTTCTTTTTTTTTTTTTTTGAATGAGGCTTTCATGTTTTAGCCTTGGAAAGGTTGGACTGCCTTGTGAGCATTCATGCCTGTGATTGCTGAGCTTAGTACTGCTGTGTTAGGCAGATCTCCTCAGTTAGCTTTATTTTTCATAATGCATTGTTTCTTATCACTAAGAATCTCTGTCTCTGTAGGCAAATACAGAGAGATGAGAAGACCCAAATGTGTAGTTAAAATTTATTTTGGTATTAGTATTTCTGCTGCAAACTCTTTATTGTCAGAAAGGGACTCACTTTTGATGTGTGTTTCTTTGGAAAAACTAAGTATTTTCTACTTCTGTATTCCCTTTCTGATAGGACAGTCTTCGAGGGTAACACATTTCATCTTTGCTTTGTCACTAGACTATGATGGTTTGGTCATGGAGGACACATGACAGAGGGAGAGACCTTTTTTTCATGTCAGTGTTCTTCCTCTTTTCATTTTTTCTGCTTAGGCTGTCATAGAGGTTTCTCTATTCACCTGAAGCTTTAGCCAAAGAGAACAGAGTATGCCAATTTCATCAGCAACTTGGACTGGACAAAGGGACAATACCATCTCTGTGTTGCAATAGTTTTCTTCTTAAAGATGGAGTTTCAAGTATGAGTATGCTGCAAGGAGTAGTCAGAGTCCTGAAGCCGAGGAGCAAGTGCTGTTAAGGGTGGCCTTGGCCCTTCCACTAGTGCTCAAAATCTGTAAGACTGAGAGATGGACTTTGATGTCTTTTCATGAGCATAACCATTTGCACACACACATCCCTCCTCCTGAATGCCTCACTGCTTTCTTCTCCTTGAAGAGGAGGTCACGTTATACTAGTGAATACAGCATAAAGGGAGGAGTGCAGTTTATTTTGATAGTTCTTATTTTAGTCTTTATTATTCTGTAAAGGAGTTTCAACATGGAGAGCATTTTTTTTTTGGAGGCATTTAGGCATTCTATGTTTTTGGTGTTTATTTGCACTTGCATCTTGTATTCTTAATATGATAAATTTTAATAAGGATTTAATTTCAATAATTACTTCAACTACTTGATAAAGTAGAAGATAAAAAGGATAATTTCTTTTAAGTGACCTTACTAGACTCAGAATTTATACTATTATTAAATCTTAGGAATGGTTCTTTTGTGGTGCTAGCTAGAAAAGCCATAGGGTTATAGGATGTGTTTAAAATTGCATATTTCTATCTCTGAAAAACTTGCAAAATGATAGTTTGAAAAAAATGTCCACAATCTACTACTAGTTAGAATTCTGTATAATATGAAACCCGTTTGAAGTTATGGGAACGGAACATAATATATCCTTAATTACTAAATTTGTTTGTGTGTGTGTGTGTGGTGGTGTGTGGTGTTTTTTTTTTGTTTGTTTGTTTGTTTGTTTTTTTTTTTTTGTTTGTTTTTTTCCCAGATTCCATAGTTAAAGATCAGGTTCACATCTGAATCTTACCGTGGCTTCCTTTCCAGTGGGCCACATTAGCCATGGATGGAGACCTCACATTAGGTGAAGTTTAGACAGAGTTGAATACACTGTAGCTCTGAACCTCTCTTGGGTGTAACGGTACCTATATCTAGCAATGTATTATATCTTTCTCAGTCTTAACTTTTCATAGAGTAGAGTGCAGAGCTGTGGAAAACTAGAAGGATTTTATGACAATGTGGTGACACTGCCTCTGGGACTGGTGCTTGCAGAAACTTCTCTGCTTTGGAGGTGCCGTATGTCCTAGGATGAAGCCACCCTGGTGTCCTAGTCCTACACTTCTGCTTGGGATGACTGATGGTCACTGTCATTCAAATTTCACCATTCTTGACCCCTGCTACTGCAAATCTGTCAGCTCAAGAAGGAGGGATGTTAAGATGGAATTCTAAAGAATTGCTATTGGAAAGATAGCTTTCATGTCTCTCCTAAGAAAAAAAGGTCATGGAATATGCAGATATGAGATACTTCTCTTTTCTGTAAGCCCTGCATAAACAAAATAACACCTCTCTTGGTTCATTGACTCCTGTGGGGCTACTCATTTAAGTTAGAAAAGTAGGGTTTTGCCCATATGAAATTTGAGTCTAAGTGATCTCCTGATTCAAAATTATTACAGTCCATCTGAGTGTATTTACAGTTCCACCTAATTCTTTGCAGGTTCTTTAAACTACATTGTGTAATGTGTGTTTTACTTTTATTGCTCTTCCTGAAACTCTAATGTTCCTGTTAATGCTGTTCTGAAAATAAAACATCTATGTAACAAGACTCTCATATTTTACATTTTTGGGACAGTTTCAAATGTAAAAAGCATGTCAAGGTGAACTACATAATGGAATGAAGAAGGCCTCATTATCCTCATGGGAAAATAATGATTACGATGCCTAATCCAAAGCCAACGGAAGTGACCTTGGAAAGAGAAGGGAAAGCCTTCCCATTGGCTACACATCCATTGTGTTGCATACTTGGAACAGTTTGAAAGCTGATTTCTTTCATCAGCATCACTTTGCATTGGTTATTGAAATCTCATGATCATCTATCCTATAAATTCATATGTGGGTATGTAAAGTTTCTTTTGGTATGCCACTAAAGTAATCTGAGAAAACAAATACTGGTTTTGGAACTGTGTGTCCTGGAGAAAGAGATCTGAAATCCTTGGAGTTGCTTAAGGGATTGATCAAGTGAATTTGAGCTAGGACGCCAGGAAATGCATCAAAAATGACATACAGGAACCAACTGAATTTTAGATAAGATTATTGTGAACAGCCAAAATTAATCACAGCAATGGTCATCCAGTCTTCTATATTTATCTTTGTTATTGACCATTTCTTTATAGAAAAGAAAAATAAACTGGGATTTTGTGTCTGATTTTCAGGGGTCAGTGCCAAGTGTACCATGGAAAAATAAAATTAAGATAGTAAACCAACAACAGCTTGCACGCATGCACACAAGATTTCTTTATGGTCAGAAGGACTTACAATTTCCTAGTTAATTTTTTTGGCTACTTGCAGAAGATAGAACATGTTTTGATATTTGCAGAATACACAACTTCTATTAAAACTATTGCAATCATCAGAGAACATGAAAAGGCATAAACCCATCCTTTTTTTGTTGAAAAAAAATATCATTAGTTCATCTTACAGACTTATTTTTTTTAAATATTCCTGTTGTTAACAATAAATCTGTCCAGGTATAATTGATATAAAGCTATTGCAACACAGATTTTATTCAAAACCTGATAAGTACTCTGTGTAGAATTTTCCCTTTATTTATCCAGAGAGGATAAGCTGTTGCAGACCCTCACCACAAAATTTTGGTTCTCTACATCTGGCTGCTGATCTCAAGGCCATCTCTTCAGGATTTTGTTGTAGTAGGTTTTTTTTTGTTTGTTTGTTTTGTTTTGTTTTTTTAAATAATTTTGAGACTATAACTCTATAAATACTCTAGCTTAATTATTTGTAGAACTAAAACTATTTTGTGACTGAGTCTTTGCAAATGCAAAGAAAATCTGTTTGTCATCAAAATGTGACTTCTCAGGCTTCACTGGGTTGCTTCTCACAGTGTCAATCAAATCCAGAGTCCTCTGTAATCATTACACAGTTTCTCTGAGCTCAGCCTACTGGTTAGGTCCAAGTCCTAAGGAATATATTGTCCAGCCACAGTAGGAGAACATGGACTCTTCTTTCAAAAATCATCTTTCTTTGCTAGGTCTTTTCAATATCCTCTTTCACTCTCTTCCTTGCCACCTACAGGTTTGGAGTTATAGGCCTAAAGGAATATCTACAGGAATGTAGAACCTAAGAATTAAACCCAAGGTCCCTTTGAATTCTGCCTTATTTCCAGGCCCAGCACAAAACCTGATAATTCCTTTTTTTTTTTTTTTTTTTTCCCAAAATCACTGTACCTTCTTACAATTCATCCTTTCTTTCTTTAGGATTTTTCTTTGTGGACATATAATATTCTGATTATGTATGCAGATGACAAAGGGAAGGTAAGACAGTAGCATACACTTAACTTGGGTTTATTTTTAATAATTTTAATTTGAATAATCCTAGCTGGACTCGGTGACAATGAAGCCAAGGGCATGCAGAAATAGTTGACGTATAGACTGTCAAGGGAATCTGAGTACATGCTGTGGTTAGCATATGCTGAATTTTAGGCCACTATTTCTGCTCTCCGAATATATATAAATGTCATATCCCAAAATCTATTAAAATTCTTGAATCCTTTTGACTTTGTCAGCATGAACATTTCAATAGCTATTTTTATTCCTTACAACAAAAATACTAATTGACTTAAAGCTAATTAAAATGTATAGCAGGTTTGGTTTTTTTTTGCTTGTTTGTTTGTTTGTTTGTTTGTTTGTTTTTACACAGTATAACACTACAGTGGCCACCTCCTGCCTTCCTCCTCTGGGTAAAAGGCATAAACATCAGTAGTGCTTTGTCTGAATAAAAGTTACACAAGGTTTGCTGGAAGCACTGCCAAGCAGATTATGTGCGATTTTTGTTTTCTTCTCTATAGTACAGTTTGAGTACATCTTTCTCTTCCATGCCTTTAAAAAAAAAAAAAAAAAGTTCAAAGAAGAAAGACATAGACCTCAATCTCTATTAAAAACAAAGGACTATGATTAAATAGTTTCTCAGGAACATCCTGGACAGAAAATTTTCAAATTACATTAAAAACTTAAAGTATAAGTCAGACTTTATAGAGTGAAGGAGTGACTATAGTGACACCACAGCAGGGAGTTCCTATTTGTCCTCTGAATGCAGAGCTATGTGTCTAGATACACCTGCTTGAGAAGCCTGCTCAAGAAGACCACAAACAAGTGACAAAAATCTGAGATGCCTCATGCAACACATGCTCGTGCTTTTTGTTGTAAAACTAAAGGAAATCCTAGTCATTGCAATCTTAGAATGTAATGCTAGGCAAATGGGAACCAGACCACAAACAATGAAGCCAAGTACATCATTATAGGTTGAGTAATATGAATGACTTACATAAACCATGGCTGAAACTTGGGATTTAGTAGAAGACCATCACCCTTAATTGCATCAAGGACAATTAAAAGCTTGTTAGACTTCAAGTTGTTCATCAGGAATAAGAATCTCATCAATCTAAGTAATAAATATTTAAGGAGGGCATTTTTTCATTCAGATTTAACTAGTTTCCTTTATCTTAGCTTTATTCAATGTTATGAATTGACTTTTATGTATCTACTCTCTTCCCCAGTGTGGGGAAATAATTGCTCTTTGTCTTCACCTAGACTCCTTTTCCAGCAAGATTTTTCAGCCCAGGATCTTTAATGAAATCCTGTCTCTCTGAAGACTTTTCTTGGTTTACTGACAGTGTTCTCTAATGAGCTCAGTGTTAGGGTCCTCCTTTTCTGATCCATTAGTGCTACCTAACAATAATCCAGGTGATCTTAACACTTTTGGAAAAAAAAACAAACAAACAAACAAACAACCCAAGTGTTATCAGTAGCTGTAAGGTCCACAGGACTGTATTTCTAACTGTAACTTATTTATAACTTTATTTCTACTCTTCATTTAGCAGAGGTATCGAACACTTATCAGTCAGATCCTGTTAATGCTAGCTAACATCACTATTAGCTCCTTGCCCTCTGCACTAGATGAAGTCATTCACTAGAGAAGCACCATTTGTACAATGCACACTCACACGATGAAATAAACCACAGATTTTCAAAGGCTTTAAGGGTTTTAAAGGACTCTGGATGAGACTGTGAAGAGAGGAGGCATCAAACTGAGAACAAAATTTGAGTCCTGCAAGACAATGTCGCAACATCTCCAGTGTGTTGTCACATGGCCACATTAAGAAACTCTCACTTCTCCTTAAATTGCCTCAAAGATCATGGAAAGTCTCTGGTGGCAGGAGGCAGCAAGCACTGAAGTCCTACTAAGAACAAATGCATCAGGCATTTCTCTAGCATACATTTGAATTGTTTGGCCATGTGATCTAAATGTGTGAAGGCAGACTATCCTGGAGTAAACACTCTTGTGGGAATCAGCTTAAGGGTTATAAAGATTTTCTAGTGATAATCCTAAAAATGTGGAAAATCCACTGATTTATGAGCTCATGATGCTGCTAACAACAAAAAATGGCAGAAGATGATTTACAGGGGTGTAAATATATGTGAAACAACTAGCGTCCAGCTAGCTGAAGAAAAGAGAACCCTTTTTTTTCTTAAGAAGGAGCTACACTAAATTAAGTCTGACAATTGTGTGTTGAAAACGTTCCTTGGATTTCATAATCATAGGAGAACTCATCATCAGAAGTAATGTAGAGAGGAATTTGTTTGCTGCCATCATGGATAATAAGCAGAACAGAACAAATAGTCTCTAAGCAGTAGCTATTTCAACTTTTTACAGCTCAGGTTTTCCAGTTCCCATTTTAAATACCTCAAGAAGCAGCAAAAATATTTAATCTCACTTATGAATTGTCTTCTTAGCCGAGTTTCTCCTAACAGGCACCACAGCATTTGAGTGGGAGACAAGAGAGAGCGATTTCTTGGCATTGGCTGAAGAGATACTTGGTGGCAGTGACAGGTCTTTACATAACAGCAGCTATCTTTCCCTGCTGTCCTTGACACCTGCTCTATTGCAGTCTAACTATTTGCTTTCAGGTATGAGAGAAGAGTTTGGCTTACTGGCTTACTCTTTTGTCATGGTTACAGGGGCTGGG
>NW_008597313.1:0-1375 GCF_000691845.1 Merops nubicus | reverse complement strand
TGTAGATAATTGCAGGACAAAGAGCTCGCAGCTATCTTTAGGCCTGGAATGTTTAGGATATAAATAACAGGAACCAGCTGTTTAACACTTAAGTAACAGAAATTAGTTGTCCTTGTAAGCTGTTGTATAGAATCTCCCAGGACAATCTGAAACCGGTTCTGTGGTCACTGGTACAGAACGACTCAGCAATTTGTGCTGGGGTAAAAGCATGCCGTGAGGGAGACATACAGCCTTCCTCCCTGAAGACCCCAAGACGACCACCAGATGGCATTGCGAAAGCATAAAGAGGAGGAAACTTATGACAATGAGTACCTAGAACTAATACCTCACCCCCACCCCTTCCCGGAATACTAATGACTATTTATGAACTGATATATGACTATGTATGATTCCATCCCATATAATCTTAGCTCTTTCTGTCTTCAGGGTGCAAGTTTGGAGGAGCGATTTCCCCCTTGCACCTGGCACCATAACCCATAATAAACATACCTGCTTTATTACCCTCCCAGAGTTAGAGAGTTTGTTTCCGCACGTCAATTTGGTGAGCCACATGGGACCCGCTCTGCTCGGCTGCAGGACCGACTGAGAGGGGGATGGCTTTGGCTCACCCTGGGGACTTCTCAGAAGAGCTCCTTCCCTCGACCGATCACTGCGGGAGCAGACAAGGACCATCAGTGGACCAGGTATGGGGGTTTGAAGGAGAGACCTGTAAATCATGAGGAGACGTTCTACACGAGGTAAAGAGCTGTGTGCTCGCCCCAGGGTGGTTGGGCCCTGGGTAGTAGGGGTTTGAGTCCCTTAATTGGGGAGGACAAGTGCAGTTATCCTTTTCCTCGTGGTAACTTGGATCTTTTTTTATAACTGTTATCTTATTCATCTGTTACAAGTGCCTGGTACTGTATATATTTTGAGCTCAGGGAAAAATGAGTGATTTGGGCCCAGTGGTGGTCGACCTATGTCTAAGTCTGTGTTACTGATCTTGCTGATAATATTTTGTGTCTTGTTTTGGGAATTGTGGGGGAAGTATTAATATTAATTTTGTTGTTGGTATTTTGTTTTCTGTTTTGGGAATTGTAATTTAGACATTTTTAGTGTTCTCTTGATAGGTATTTTGTATGCTGGTATCAAATAGAAGGCCCTGTGTATGTTGAATGTGTGAACAAGAATGGTTGAGACACAGCATTAGCTGCGGAGCGAGTGCGAAGTCCCGATCCGCAGTTCCAGCACCCTGCAAGGGGCTTGGTCAGAGACGGACCAAGTGACTTGAAGATTGTGTTATTTCATATGGGGAGGTGGGGTGGTTTATCCCCAGGCAGGAACTGGGCACCACGTGGCTGCTCACTCACACCCCCCCCCCCGCACCGGGGGGGGGAAA
>NW_008597312.1:0-1520 GCF_000691845.1 Merops nubicus | reverse complement strand
TTCACCGCCGGTCAGTTCCCATCACCAGGTCCCCTCTCCTCCTCACAACAAGGCGTTTTGATCGAGAGGGAAACTTGGAGCCTGTGTGTCATAACTGGAGCGTGCGGTTATTGTGCAATTGATGGACCAGAACAAATTCTGCAGCTCGGGAAATGGTTTTCTTCGTATTTATGCCCAATATCTCTATGTTTATACGAGGAGCGGGGGTGAAAGAATAAAACTGCTCTGAGCGGGCGGAATTAAACCCACTGGTCACTGCGGGCTTGAGGAGAGATTGCCTGCATTTTCCACATTGGGTCTCTTTTTGGGTTGTTTTTATTTATTTTTTTTTTTAATTATTTTTTTTGGGCCACCCTTTAAACGACGGTACTTAGGACGGCGAAATTTAGAGATGCAGTAAAGCCGCTTGTCTGAATCCACTTTGAAGTAATAATGCTAGCGGGTCTGAAATCCAGATCTACGAGCTAATCTCTAGTTTTGCCTTCAAACGGAATTCAGTTACAAAGAGCTCGGAAAGATTTTGCATCTATTCAAGAGGCACAAAATCTTTAATTTTCTGAGGAGCAAAAACTCCCCAAGAAACTTCATATAGCTCCTTAGGTTTTGCTTAGCATACGTGATAAAACATTGATTGTCGCCGTTTGGTGACCCATGAAATTTGGGGGTTAGTTTTCTCTTCAGACCAGAGCATATAATTATGCAAATAAAGAGCTGTCACTGATCTAGTGAAATACTCACAAACACATGCAACCCCGAAATGGGACAGAAAAGTGAAAATTCGTGGTATTATGATGGTACAAGGATAAATGACGTCTCCTTCCAAGTTTCCCGAGAAGGGCATTTTTTTTTCACACTCTGTCGAGGATGTCAGCAAAACGGGGACACACAGACACGCAGACACACGTCCCTGCGAGATTCACATCCCCACGGCTGCCCGCACACACCCGCATCCCCCCCTTCCCCGTGGGATGCAGCTCCACCCGCGTGTACAGCGCAGGCACACAGGTTATTTTGGCAGGTTATTTTGGGTTGGGCTGGCTCGGGGACGGGGCCACATGCGGCTCCACGCCCTTTTTACAAGTGACACTTTTTCGTTTGTGCTTCTCGATGAGAATTCCTACAGCGAGGAGTGTCGGGGGGAAGCCACAAAACAATTAGTGATGTTTCGCGGGGAAAAAAAACGCATTCCCGTGAAAAGCAGGAGCATCTTTTGGCCGAATCCTGGAGCATCACACCGCGACCACTGTAGCCGGGGTACCACAACGCAGGCGAGGGGTTTCTTGGCTTTTTTTTTCACCCATTTTTTCCTTCCCCCGTGGCCCTGTTCTGCTCGGGTGTCCGCTGGCTATTTTCCCTTGTAGAATATTTTTTTCCCTCTCTTCTTTCTTGGCGAGGAAAAGCCACTCTCGTTGGCAACGGGTGGAGGGCCAGGAGCCTTGAACTGGGGGGATTCTCCTGTAGATCCTTCCTAGGCTCAGTTTTACCTTTTTTTATTTTAATTTTTAATTTATTTTTTTTTT
>NW_008597311.1:580-3369 GCF_000691845.1 Merops nubicus | reverse complement strand
TCTCCAGCCTGTCCAGGTCCCTCTGGTGTGTCAAATGCACCACTCATCTTGGTGCCTTCTGCAGAGCTGCCGAGGGTGCCACAATCCCACTGTCACTGAGGATGATACTGAGCAGTGCTGGTCCCTGCACAGACCTCTGAGGGACACCACTTGTCACCAGTCTCCACGTGGACATCAAGCTGAAGCCTCAGGAGCAGGAGCAGCAGACGAAACTTCCTCTCCACCTTTCTGCATCTCACCCCATCACTGCACACAGCCGGATGACACCACACTGTTGTGACAGCAGCTGATGTGAGAGTATCTTTATTACAGCACGCCCCCTGAGGGGGAGCAGCCCAGGGCAGCAGGGCAGCAGTCACAGCCTGGGGGGCCCTGTCAGCCTCCAGCCCTCCTTGTGACCGATCTTCACCAGCGCGGCCATGGCGCCGAGCCCCAGGCAGGCCGTGGTCCCGGTCATGTAACTGTGAGCTGGAACAAACACAGCACCCCGTGAGGGCCCCAGCCCCCGGTGGCAGAGCTCCACAGCCTCCACAGCCTCCCCCTGGCCACCAGCAATGGCGTTTGCCAAGAGAAATCAGAAAGGTGAATTTTTAAAAAACTGTTTTCTCCTGCTTTTAAGCTTGCAGTTTGAAATGCCAGTGTCCCCAGCCCACAGCCCCACCTCCCTGCACAGGCCCCTCAGCAGTGAATCAGCTCAGTATTGCCCCTGGTCTCCTCCAGCAGGGCCTGGTTTAGCAGGCTGGTACAAAGGGGCATCAATCAAATCAAATCAAATCAAATGGAATTCAGATGCTGAGATGAATCTTTGCCAAGTAAACCTGACATTGGGATGATTTTACAATTTTTCCCTAACAGAAAGGTTTCCAAAACCAGGCAGGGCTCATTTCACCAGGGGCATCGTCCACCTTTACCTCGTGCACCCAGCATGGCTCCTGTTGCACAGCCTCCTATGAAGTAGTTCAAGGGATCATCTGGCTCCTCCCGGACGTGGGCACTGAGGCAGGTCGTGAGGCCAAACACAGCTCCCAGCGTGGCTGCAACGAGAGGGAAGAGCAACACCCCCCTCAACTGAGGGCAACATGAACCCACCTCTGAGACACAGCTCTGAATCATGGCTCCTCTGGGAGAAAAGAGGGAAACGAGCAAGATCTGCTGCCCGTGACCCCGGGCACCCCATCCTGGCTGCTGCTGAGCACCACCAAGCCCCAGCAGGTTCCTGCTGGCACCTCCTGAGGCCCCACTGTGCAGCCAGATCAGCCCCAGGCAGGTCCTGCAGGGCAGACCCATGTGAGCCCTGCACCCCCAGGCACCCCACAGGGGAGGGGCCCACCAGGCTGAACGGCCACAGCCAAACACCCCCACAGCCTGGATAGGGGCTCCAAAACCTTCCAGATGAGGCAGCAGGGCCCCCAGAACAGCCAGATGGAAGGGAAGGGAGCAGGTTTCTCTGCTCACAAGTCCCTGTGAATTCAGCCTCGTGGGGAAGCTGGAGGCACTCAGACAGCTCTGCTCTCCTTCAGCTCCCTCTGTCCCAGCACGTCGCTCCTCTGCCTGCCTCGGGCTTGCAGTGGGTTTTGGACAGTAGAAAAATGAGCTGAGTTTGTAAATTATTCTTTTTGTAAACTTATTGTGAAATCTAATACGAATTTTGAGTCAAACTTAGAGACTGCCAAGTAGCATTGTCCTGCCCACGGGATTACACACCTCATCCCTTCAGACCAGCAGCTATGGAACTGCAAACTCTGGCAAAGCTGGGCCCAGCAGATGCACAAAAAAGCTTTTGTTGTTTGTCACACGTTTTCTTCCTCATGAAATGTGAAGCTGGTTACCAAGGACCACCTGCAGACTTCAGGACATCTTTCTTGGGAACGACAAGAAAGGCCAGGATACAAATTTTCAGTCTCTGTGGTGGACCAATAAAGCAGCAGCTCAGGTTCCAAACCTCAGCAGATGTTCAGCAGAAAATGCAACCATGCTGATCCCAAAATCAGCTGAGGACAGTGAAGAGACAAACTCCACAGACTAAGGAGTCTGTCAGCAAAACACATGGCTTGAGACCACGAGGTCTGGCCCCTCAGGAGAGAGCAGGAGCAGCCCCTCCTCGAGTGCAGGTACTGGCAGGAGATTCAATATGCTGGGCTAGGATTTCAGGGTTTACTGACATCACACGTGGTGACATATCTCCTCCACTGTAACAACCCTTCACGGCTCATTACAGGAGATTCCAGGTCCTGGTTTGGAGTTGAAGAACTCAAGAATGCAGATGTGGAGGGACTGCTCGTGAACCTGCTCCCAGCTCAGAGCAGGGGCACACAGGAGAGCCAGCAGGGACAAAACCACGGAACTGGGCTGAAAAACAGGGTGAGTTTGGCAGGAAGAAAACTGCAGGTGCCAAGGGGCTGGGGGGCTTCAGCCCTGCAGACCTGCACCTGCCTGTGAACAGCCCCCTCAGCTCCCTGCTGGTCTCTTCAGTGGCCACCTGTCTTGCAAAACAAAAACAATTCAAGACAATAGCTGGTTTCGGCTCGTTTATACATCATGATGGGGAAAAAAAATCATTTCTTTTCCTTTTGCCATCAAAACCATTGTGTTTGTTCTTCAGACAGTGTGATTCATTCAGCACAATGCCTAAATATATGAAAAAAAATTCTATCCATAAACCAGCTGTTTTGCAAACGCTGGAAACAGATACCTTTTACTCCAGGCTGCAAGCAATGTGGTTCACTAAACTTCAAATATTCTATTCTACTCTACTCTCTTCTGATATGACACAGAACTACGTCGTGCGT
>NW_008597311.1:0-488 GCF_000691845.1 Merops nubicus | reverse complement strand
ATGGCTTTTGAACAGCTCCAATGGTGACTCCACCATCTCCCTGGGCAGCCTGTTCCAATGCCTGACAACCCTTTCAGTGCAAAGTTCTTCCTAATGTCCAGTCTAAACCTCCCCTGGTGCAGCTTGAGCCCATTCCCTCTTGTCCTGTTGATAGTTAATTGTGAGAAGGGACCAACCCCCATCTCTCCACAACCTCCTGTCAGGAGCTGTGCAGAGCCAGAAGGTCTCCACTGAGCCTCCTTTGCTCCAGGCTCAGCCCCCCCAGCTCCCTCAGCTGCTCCTCCCCACACTTGGGCTCCAGCCCCTTCCCCAGCAGCTCCGTTGCCCTTCTCTGGCCACGCTCCAGCCCCTCAAGGTCCTTCTGGGAGTGAGGGGCCCAAGACTGACGCCAAGATTCGAGGGGCGGCCTCCTCAGTGCCCAGTCCCTGGGGACAATCCCCGCCCTGGTCCCGCTGGAGACACAGCCGCAGATCTCTGCGCTCCTCTCG
>NW_008597310.1:0-20704 GCF_000691845.1 Merops nubicus | reverse complement strand
CCTCCACCCAGATGCAGGACCTTGCATATCACAACAACCACTTTAAGCTACAGGGTGTTAAAAAACCTGCTCTTTGGGGCTTTTAAACTAAAGTTTTCATATCCACAGATTAATACAATACTGAGAGAAAAAAATGTCCTAGACCAAATTTTTACCTCAGAGAGCACCAAAGTGTCATCAAAAGGCTTCTGTACTTCAGAATTCACTAGGTCTCCTGACACACCTAATGATAAAAGGTACACATGTCACCATCAGCATAATGAGTTGCATATAAAGTCAGTAGCTAACTGGAGAGACAATAGATTGGACTAGAGCACCTCTAGTTTAAAAACAAGCAAAAAAAAAACCACCAAAACCCCACAACCCTGAGCCCATGCATTGCACACAGATATCCCCGACAGCTCTGCACATGCAAAACCTCCTGCAGTTGTGGCAGGCTGGCATCACCTAAGTCTATGCTATATCTAATTTCTAGAGAAGTATGAAGAGGCAAGGAGACAAGTGAACTAGATGACAAGTGGGTTTGGGATTTTTGTGTATTTTTTTGGGAGGGTCATTTTTTTGCAGGTTTGTTTTGTTTGTTTTTGGTTTCGTTTGTGTTCTTGAGGTTTTTTGGTGTTTTGTTTTGTTTGTTTCTTTGTTTTTTTAAATATAATTTGGGGGGAGGGGTGATGGTAGTAATTCCAGACACAACAACACTAGCTCACAAAGGAACCCAACTCTTCAGCTTAATTGTCTTCCGTGTCCTACATATCAGCTTCTGCATCTACATAAACAGTCTCCTTGAAACCCTTCTCTTTCTCATCTTAGAAGCCACTTCTTTCTTCTCTTCTGATATATCCTATCCATTCCCCATTAGAATGTTTTCTTCTACCTATGATCATCTTTTCTATCTTCTGAATATCTTTAGATCCTGACCTCAAACCTCTTCTTTCCAAATCACCTTAGATTTGTCTCTAAAACTTCTCAGATTTCCACACTTTTCTCATCACGTCTTAATTCTGTGTCCTCACCTGTAGAAGTAGAACAGCTGTCTACATAACAAGCTGGAGCTTCCAGAGTTTGCAAGTCTTGCAATTTCACCTCAGGTCCAACATTCTTATTCTGCAGATTGAACAAAAAATACTTAGTTTTGAGCTATGATCTTCATGTTAGAGGACAGCTATCTTAGCTGCCTGCTGCTCTGCCAAGCTTTAAGCAAAAACTATCAGTCCCAAGTTTAGGTGCAGCTCTGATGCCTAATGAAAGCAAATTTTAAAAAAGGTAGATCGGTTTTGATGTTCAGCAAGAGACTAAGACATATCTCAGCAGATTGGGATATCAATGAATCCAACAGTTCATAGAGTCATAGAATGTTTGGGTTGGAAGGGACCTCCAACAGTCATCTAGTCCAACCCCCCTGCCATAAGCATGGACATCTCCAACTAGGTCAAGCTGCTCAGAGCCTCAACAAACCTGACCTTGAATGTTTCCAGGGGTGGGGCCTCCACCACCTGTCTGGGCAACCTATTCCAGTTGCTATTGCTATCACCCCCGTATTAAAGAACTTTTTGCTAATGTCTAACCTAAATCTCCCCTTTTCTAGCTTAAAGCCATTTCCCCTCATCCTGTCACTCCAAACCCTTGTGAACAGTCCCTCCCCTGCTTTCCTGTAGCCCCTCTCAGGTACTGGAAGGTCACTATAAGGTCTCCCCAGAGCCTCCTCTTCTCCAGGCTGAACAGCCCCAACTCCCTCAGCCTGTCCTCATAAGAGAGCTGCTCCAGCCCTTTAATAATTTAATTCTAATAACCATCTTCCCACCTTGAGATGCTTCCTTTTCCTTCTTTGCTGCTTCAAACTACAGATTCATAATCTGTCAGTGAGCCACCCAAGCAAAGAAGGTGTAAGCCACGTTTGTCACTGTGTGCCCCACTACTCCAGCAGGTACAGAACCTGCAGTCTTCCCAGGGAAGTTACACTAGGCACCGACAAGCCAAGCGCCCCACAACACTCTGTTAATTGCTATATGTCTCCTGCTTCCCTGGTGGGCAGAACAGAACTTGGCAGTCAAAGAAGATGGAACACACTGGAAAAAGAGATTTTCCTATTTCACAGACACAAACTCTTTTTGCCCAAAGATGCTGAATAAAGCCCAGAAAATTGCTTAGTTTGCTGTTGACATCCATACAGGAACTAAGACTTAATCTACTAATTTCATTATTCTGAAAAGTCCACTTGTAAGTTAACATGCACCTAAAATTAATGGAAATATTTCTGGCTAGTTCCCAACACGTTGTCTTTCACCATGACACACAATTGGCACTGTTAGTACTACTGCTGTGGGAAAAGGTTTGAACTAGAGCACAAAAACTATGAGTCAGAAATAAGTAAACTGCCTGTAGAAAATGCTGCTCCCTCCAACCCCTGAAAGCAAGGAAACGATCTCCAGCCCCAGTTCTTGCTTTGTAAGCTCCAAGCACTGAAATGGAATGTATGGCATGCATCCAAATCACTTGTGCACATAACTCAAACCCCTGAACTGGGTCTGAATTCACATATATCTTGGCCTAAAGTCATGGATCAGATGCACAAATGGCAGGATATAGCTGACCAAGTGTAAATACTTACACACAAGCTATTTACCTAGACTCCTTTTATAACAAGACACTGAAATGGACAATTCTCGGGTTGGATTCATTGACCTGTTTTCGACATCCACAATGGTCCAAGTGAATTATATGCTAAAGAATCTGTTATCTCCACTGACTGTAAAGGGGCTCTAGAAGATATCTCACAGGCTTATGTCTGTCCTTGAAAAGACTCTGTGTGTGTAGGTACCTGCTGATCCACCAGCTTGCACCTTGACTACAGGCAGTTAGAATGTAAGGGTCTCAAGTCAAGCAGGATGAGCTGACTCAAAATGCCTTCTCCAGTTCCAGGATGAGTACCAAATAGCAGCTTCTGCCCTAACACTTCACAGTGATCTCTATATACTATAAACTAGCTTTGGCTGGACTAGACAGCCTTTAGAGGTCCCTTCCAAACCAATACATTGTATGATTCTAACTCTTTTGGAGAGGAATTTATCAGATAAAACAGCACCATCCCCCTCCCCAGCTGGCAGGTTGGAACAGAGTGGAGCAGTCTGGAAAGAGCCCAGACCTTGCTCTAAGCTAACAAACGATTGTACAACAAACTCTTAGTACAGATACACAGAGGCAGTCATTTCCACCTCCTTGCTGACTGAATATAAAGCAAAGCAGCAGCTATCTAATCCTGCACTCTTCTTGCCAACAAACTGACTGCAGTTGTACCTGCAGCTGTTCACAGTGGAAGAGGACAAGGAGAGAGTCTGCCCAACTTCCAAAGAGAACTCAGCTTCCTCCAGCCAGTCTGCCAGATCCCCATCAGGGGAGTGGGAATGGACAGGGTTGGTTTGAAGGCATCCTATAACAGCTGAGCCTTTGGATTGTATTTCCTGAGACTTGCCTCAGTTTAGCCTGTGGTTTTGCTGAAGGACTAACTCCCAAGAGGCAGAAAATAGCATGAATATGGATTGGCTGAATGAAGGACACACAGAATTCCACACAGCCAGCAAAGGGAAATACAGCCTGATAAGAACACAGCACAAGCAGTACTTGCAAGCTATTTCTGTCTTTCATCATTAATCCAGTTAATAATAACCTTCCAAAGAGGATTGTTAAAAAAGGCTACAACAGCTTAGCTGTTTTAAGGCCAGTCCTTGACCTATTTTAGTTTTAGCTTATTTCAGTTGCTTAATCATTACCTGCTTTGCATTTTCTGTGACCATCACAGATTCCTTCTGAGGCTCTTGGACAATGAGTTTCAAGTGTGATATTTCTGAAACATTCAAACACACAAAAAGAAACAATTTCTTTGAAAATTAAATCTCTGATATAGAGAATAAAAGGATACTCTTCCAGGAGCTTTAGAGAACAGGGCACATGGCTGTGAGTAACACTTACTAGAGTATGTATCTCCTGCTACATAGCATTGTCATTGGATAATGTGTTTTGGGTATTTTTAAGAGGCAAACCATCTAAGCAACATGCTGTTTTAAGCACCTTTTAGAAAACAACAATTGTTATATAGACTAAAATTAAAGAATAGCTGATACAGTTTCAAGTTTTAAGAAACATTTTTAAAAAGGAGACGAAAGAAAGAACTATTGTAGCAAAATGTTTCAGATTTCATTTGGATAAAAAGGAAACAAGAGGTTGTTAAAATTAGGGAAGAATAAAACCCTAAAGGGCCACGGTCCAAGTCAAGACTGGTAAGAGAAGTCAGCTGCTGTTTGACTTAGGATATTTGTTTTACACTTTTATTTCTGTAACCTGGCATATAAATACTATTTAGCATAGGTATGTCACTGTACATGATGAAATGACTGGCCTGGCAGATGAGGGGAGAACAGTGGATATCATCAAGGCCATCAGTAAGGCTGACCTAAGAACTGCATAGGAAAGCTGATGTACAGGCTGGATGAGCAGACAAGAGGTACATTGAAAACTGGATGAAGGACCAGCCAAGACCATGGGGATCAGCAGCACAAAGTCTAGTTGGACTCCAGTGGCAGCCTCGGCTGTTGGCGACCATGAAATAGAGGAGTTCAAGATCCTGAGGGGTGTGAGGAAGGAGAGTGACAGAGGTACTGATCCTAGAGGTTCAGGAGACCAGACTTCACCTTATTTAGGAAAATAGTAGGTGAGATCCATTGCCAGACAGCTCTGAAGGCCAAAGATGCTCTGGAAGGCTGGTAGTCTTGTAAAGGCAACACCCTCCAAGCACAAGGAGTGTCCATCTCAATGCTCAGGAAAACAAGCCAAAATATCAGGAGACTGGCTTGAGTAAACAGGGAACTCATGATAGAGCACTGAGGCAAAGAAGTATTACACAGGAGGCAAAAACAGGGACAGCCTGCAATGCAGGAATTCAAAAACATTTAAGGACAGTGTTAGAAAAGACAAAAATGACTGGAGTTGAGACTTGTGAGGGATGTCAAGGGCAACAAGAACAGCTTCTGCCTCTATGTTGGTAGAGAAAGGCTGAAGAAGGAGTATTTGGGACTGTCACTGAATGAGCTTTATGATTTAGTGGCAGTGAACACAGATAATGCTAAGATACTCTGTACCTGTTTTGTCTCTGCCTTCACCAACAAAGTTTTCCAAGCCTCTGTCCTGAGGAATGAGTCAGAAATAGAGCGATACCAATTTGAGAACAGATGGGTTGTCTTGCATTCAAGGGTCCTGAGAGAGCTGGCCAGTCTCCTTGCAAGGACAGTATCATCACTGAAAAGTCACGGAAGTTGAGGGAAGTTCACTATGACTGGAGAAAGACAAATGGTGTATTCATCTTCAAAAAAAACCATCAAAAAGATGACACAGTAAACTACATGCCAGCATGCTTCACTTCAGTCCCTCCAGAAATCACAAAGTGAGTCCTCTTGGAGCACATCAGCAGGCACATGGAAGAGGAGGCAGTGACTTAGAAACAGATAGCACAGATCAAGGTTAAATCATAATTGGACTACCTGATTGCCTTTTATGCATTTGTGGATGAGGAGAGAGCAGCAGATGGCATTTACTTTGATTTTACCAAGGTTTCTGCCAGTGTCTCACACAATATTTGTGTATTGAAAATAAGAAGTGATGGTCTGGACTGAAGGACAACTCAATGCATAAAAAACTGGCTGCAAGATCAGGCTCAGAGAATAGTGGTGAATTGAATAGGTCATACTCTGTCTGAAGGCTAGTAGCAAGGCAAACATCACAGAGGTCTGTGACCTCTCCTGTTGAACATCTTTATCTCTGGAGGTGGCAGAGTTCACACTCAAGTCTGGAGAACACAATGCACTGTGGGGAAACAGCTGATACCCTCACTGGCATGGCTGCCATTTACAGCAACCTAGACAGACTAGAAGAATGGGACAATAGGAACCTCAGGAAATCCAACAAGGAAAATGTTATGTCCTTTCTCTGGGAATGCCATCTGCAGACCAGCTCTGTAAGAAAGAACGAAGAGAATTTGCCAGACATTAGGCTAAACATCAACCAGCCAGTATGCGTGGAGGCACACAAGGTCAACAGCATCCTGAACAGCAGGCTAGAGAGCAGATCCATCAAAGATATCATCCTCTTCTTCATTCACTAGACTGCATTCAAGTATTGGATTCAGTCTGGGATCCTCAATATAGGAAAAGACACTGACATATTGAAGCAAGCTCAGTGGAAGACCAACAAGATTGTCACAGGGCTGAAGCACTTCCCCCCTGAGAAAAGGCTGAGGGAACATGGCTTTTTTATCCTAGAAAATAGAAGGCTCTGGGGAAAGCTAAAAGCAGCTGTCCAACACCTATGAAGAGATTATTGAGAAGATAGATCCAGGATTTTTACAGTGGTGAAAGAAGGAAGAACAAAAGACAACACACATATATTGTAACAAAATAGGTTCTCACTGGATGTAATGTAGACCTTTTTTTTTTTTCCCCTGAGGACACTGAGGTGTCATAATAGGCTGCCCAGAGGGGGCTGTGCAGTCATCACCACTGGAGATTTTCAAGACCTGCCTGGATAAAGCCTTGAGCAATCCGGTCTGATCTCATGGTTGATCCTGCTTCCAGGAGGAAGCTGGGTTAAAATCCACCTTCAATCCCTTCCAACATGAATCACAGAATCACAGAATCCTTTATCTCAGTTCTAGCTAGTTCTATTAGAGATGATGCCTCAACCTTGTGACGTAAGAGCCAGTAAAACAACTTACACTTCTGGGAAAGACAGACGTATTGTATTAACTCAGAAGCCTTAAAAAACAGACCCCATTTTTGTGAACACGTAACTGTCAATGATGATATGAGCCATATGTTAATATATACATAAAATAAAATTCATGACCAAGTTAAACAGTTCTATTAGGGGGAAGAATTCTTGCACTTTCCAATTCTGAGCATGCAGAGAGGACACAACACTAACATATGGTATAAAGTTTTCTTCTGTGTCCCTTTAAACTCTTTTCTATATACAATTGACTATACAAAATGGTATTTGTTAAGTTAAATATGTAAATATTTAAATAAGTATATATATACACACAGTTAAATTATGCATATCAAGGACACTCACATGAATTGTTTTTGTGAATTCTATCAGCTGGGAAGCAGTCTGTCCATTTTCTGTGATAATGGCTTTTCTTTATCAATTCATACCATACTGAAGTCTTTTAACAACTTTTTCTTCCACTAAGTTTATTCTACCATTCTTAGGCATAACTGACATTAATGGAAGAAAAACCTCAATAAGCCAAAACTATTCATTGAACTTAATATGTCCTATCACAATGAAGCTAACCTTGTGCCCTCTTCTGGAAAAGCCTGCAATCACTTCATATTACCATCCTTGCCTTCATCCTCACTTTGTCATGTCTTCTCCATGTTCTTTGCACCTATCACCATAGATCATACATGCAGGAACATGCAGCAACATGAGTCATACAGGTGACAAGTTCTACCCACTCAGTTTCATGGCCAAAACACCAACCAGCGCTTCATACCACAGGACCACAGCATGCAGGCAGCCCTGTGATGCACAGCCCACTCTTTTTAATAACCCCATGTGGTTTGTCTACTTGTTTCTGTCAGTCTGTTCATTGAGATACAAATAGTTCCCTTCCCTTTAGAATTAAATTCTACTTTAAATACTGGAAAGGATTATATAGTGTTCTTTAAGATCTTGGCAACAAAAGCATAATGAACCAGTAGCCATGGGCAATTTTTTTTATTTAAAAATAGGCAAGAATAAGTCTTGAATATTTTAAGAATATTAAAACAGGCAGGCTAATCATACCACCTTGAGTCTTCTGTCTTTCCAAGTTTTCCATGAGTAGTAGTGAATTCCCATTCTGATTTTCCTGATCTATTATTTTTTCCTGTGAAGTTGTGTCATTCTGTTTTAACATAGAATGGAAGGAAGAAAGATATTTCAGTAATTTATATATACACACCAGTCTTTGATCTTTCAGTTAACCTTTTACCAAATCAGCTGGCAACTTTCAAATCACTCAAATTAACTCCTGTTTCTTTCCAGGCTTCCACAGTCATAACATGTCTGCCCATCTGCTGAGAGAAGACCCAAGAGCCTTCCTCAAGCAATACTTCATAAAAATGGAATTCCAAACATTTCATTCAGTTTCAGTTCTTCAATGTATGGGAAAGATTCAGGAGACTCATATGAAAACCATACCTGTGTATTCAGTTCAGAGACCTGCACTACTGACTGGGATTTCAGCTCACTCTGGCAGCAGACAAATTCTTCAGATTTCTGCACAAGTTCATCTATTAAAGTGGAAAAAACTGAGTTAGGGTGTGTTCTCATCTTTTTTTCTGAAATACATCCAGTTTACGTGTATACACTATAGTATATGAAAAGAACTTACATAAGTTGATGGAAAAAAAACAAGTTATTAAAATTAATTAATTAAAAAAAATACAGCTGGCTCAAGAAATCCATAAGCCTCAAAGGATTCTAGGCTGGGACAGTACATGAGAAGAGCACCACATATGCTGCCTTATACTCTTAGACTCCTCTTCTTGCAGCTGGCTTTGGTCAAAGACAGAAAAGTGGGATGGCACTAGAGATCTCCAGTTTGACACAGTACAACCACTCTTATGTTCCTATGCAATTAGGAACTGTTATATCAAAACTTTCTTATAAGCTAGTATAAAAACACATCCATATAGAAGTCAACCCAATGGTCCTTAGGCTCTTGAGAACCTGCTTCACCAAACTGCTGTGCTTGCTCACCCTGTAGTCTCTGTATTGTAGCACTGTTTTCAGCAGACAACACCAGCAGCCGGTTAACATCCTGTTTCAGCTGATTGTTCTCAGCTACAAGGGCAGCATGGCTGGATTGCAGCTCTTGCTCAGCCACCTTAAGACAACTGATCTGCAGGTTCTTCTCTTCCAACTCCAGCCTTTGTTCCTGCTCCAGGTCTTTATACTTCACCTCTAATTCAGTTTGTGCTCTTCTTGCCTGTTCCAGCTGTTCTGAGAGACATTGCACCTCCTCCTGCAAGCGATGAGAGGACAGCTTCCTTTCAGCTAGCTCCAGCTCCATCTTCTCTCTGACACACTGAGACTCTTGTCTCTCTGCACCTAACATAACCCTCAAGGAGCTTAGATCCACTTCCATCTTCTGGCACCGATCCAGGAGTATCTGTAAAAGGACATGGACATAAATTTTAACTTTCAACGTGGTCATGAGGAACAATTTCTTGCCTGCAAGGGTTGTCAAAGCTTGGTCCAGGCTGCCCAGGGCAGTGGTGGAGTCCCCATCCCTGGAGGGGTTTCCAGGCTGTGGAGATGTGGTGCTGAGGGACATGGGGCAGTGGTCACCTGGCAGTGCTAGGTTAACAGTTGGACTTGATGATCTTAAAAGTATTTTCCAACCAAAATTATTCTATGAATAAACACGGTAGAAATCTCAATTTGTTAGAAAAAAAAATGGCCCTACTATTTGAAAACTGCAAGAAAGCAATGCTGTGAGGAACAAGAGCTCTCAATTTTGGTAAAGAAAAGGTAAGTCTTAATTTAGAGCAGAGGAACACACAGTAAATAAACAATGGAGCAGTGGCCATGAATTCTTTTTTAGAGGAAAAAAAGCTTCCCAAAACGCAGAAGAGGGACTACAATAAAAGAGGGAGAACTCAACATCTACAATTAAAAAACAGAACAAAAGTGTGTGAAAGGGGGTCAAAAAATACTGAAATAGGAAACTGGAGGTAACAGAGTGCTCCACACAGTGCCCACTGCTTCAAGAAAGATTCCAGAAAGCTGGCTGAGACTGATCAGAGGTTTCAGACAATCAAGGAATGGAAACAGACCCTACACCTGCCAGAATTCCTTTTGTCCAGCCTTCTCCTCCTGGAGCTGTGGATGGTCAGCATAGCTAGTTTCAGGAGGCAGCTGATGAGATGCTTCCTTTACTTTATGGGTAAGAAGAGAAGCTTCAGCCACATAGCCTCAAGTTCATATATGTACCAAAGATTCTCTCTGACCATATAATATGCATGAGGGGGGCCAAAGACACAGAGGAGCAAGGGGACCCCAACAACCACACCATGAAGATATCCATGCTACCACTCCATGAAACACCCTGGAAAGCAATGTAATCAGCAGTGAGCACAAGTCAGCTCACTGAAGTTCTTCACCTCTTCCTGGTGGTAAGAGCTACCATGGTACCTCTACACACAGGAACAGAAAACGGAGTGCTGTGCAAGTGTGTAAAAGTTATCAAAGTGAGGTTCTGCAGTAGATGAGCTGCACATCACCCAGCTGATAGAACATGATGATACTGATACAGTATGTCTCTACTAAAGGGATGGAGAATTATTTTCAGAAGTTCAGATAGTGGAAAAAAATTTAAAACATACACATCCTCTGTCTGCAAACAAGCCATTTAAGAGACTGCATTCTAAACTCTTGTCTCCAGGAGCACATGTCTGTATAGTCATACACACACAGACTTGATCTCGTTCTCTTCAAGCTCCAAAATGGTTGACAGCCAACACTGCTCCAGAAGCTGTGTCATCATATTGGCAAGTTCTCAGTAAGACATACCAAATAATACCTGTCTATGATCCGATCTGGCCTGGACACTGCTAGAATGCCACTGGACAGAAACAGTATAGCTAGAGCAGCACTGTGTTAGGCACTTTTGTCTTAAGTGAAGTGTTGTGTATTTGATGGCTTTGAATGTGTCACTCAGAAGCATGAAGTATAGGTAGATTTTGTCCCAGTCCACCTGACCAGAATCTGGGTCACTGGAGATGGCTGCTGCAGCATTCCTACCCTTGTCCGGCTGGACCTGCTATAAGCTATGCACACAGATCTGCATATCTAGCACCTGCCCTGAGGGAGCTCCTCAGCTCACTTCATGCTGGAAACCTGGTGCCAGAGGTAAGCTAATCTGGTGACCTCTGAAGGACTGACAAAGGCCCCATCTACCACTTACACGTGAGAGTCAGGCAGTAGGCAAAGCACGACAAGGTACCTGGTTTTGCTGCTCAGCTGTCTGTAGTTCCTGCTGCAGCAATTCTGCCACCTGAGTTCGTCCCAGCAGAGCTGCCTCCTGCTCCTCCAGCTGCCTCTGCAGGGCACGCAGGTTCTGTGAGAGACAGTGCTACACCAGTGCCCGGGCACCAAGGTAAGGCAGCTACACCTCCTGCCTCCACCCATACCCCCACTCCTCACACCCCTCACTTCAACAGCCTCAACATCTTCACTTTTGCTGACGTTTTGAAGCCCTGGTGTGGTAGGAAGAGCTCACCATTGTTTCACAAATAGGGAACTGGAGCAAATAATTTAGTACTGCTTTTTAGCTGTTCTTTCTTTTCAACTGATACCAATCAGCAGATTTTTGAAGCTCGGACTCTGAAAGTCCAAACTATCATCCTAAAACCCCCCAAACAATCAAATCATATCTCTTCCTTCTGAGTTAGTTTGATGAGAACTGCTCTCTCAGGGTATCTTCAGACTGATAAAATTTATTTTCCTTTCTCCTCCCATAACAAGATCATCACATCAAATATACCTGCTGCATCTCCATTTCCAGATCTGCCTGGGTCACTATCTTGAGCAACTCAGCTTGGTGCCGACGAGCCTGCTCTTCCAGGAGAGCCTCCTTCTCCTGAACCAGTTCCTGCAAGGAGCTTAGCTGCAAACACAAGCCACAAAATAAACCAAACAAAAGCAAAACCCAAGAAGGTTCTGAGCTTGACAGACATGCAGGAGGCTTGCTTTCAACATCCACAAGCAAATCATGCGTATGATGAGGTCTTCAACAGATAATCCTGTATGTCACCTCGTTCAAATGGTACCTTTATTCTACTAGCCTGAGTGCTGGGTGTGTTATCTATGTGGCTGGTCCTGGCTGGACTAGGGAGCACAGAGCTTTGGCAACCTGACCTCTGTCAGGCTGCAGGATTTACCAGGTTCCCAAGCAGCTGCATGTCCTCAGGAACAACTGTCCCTCTGAAATTACCCAGCGACAGGACACAGGAGAATGGCTCAAAGTTGTGTCACAGGAGGTTCAGACTAGACATTAGGAAGCATTTCTTTACTGAGAACAGAAGTATTTCCTTACACTGCAACAGGCTTCCTGGAGAAGTGGCCAATGCCTCAAGCCTGTCAGTGTTCAACAGGCATTTAGACAATGCCCTTAATAACATGGTTTAACTTTTGGGCAGGCAGTTGGACTAGATAACCATTGTAGGTACCTTCCAACTGAACTATTCTATTCTACCATGCTAGTGTAAGTGGTGGGGTAGGAAACACACACACACACACACAAACACACAAACACACACAGACTGAAAAGTAAAAAAATTTCCATACCTGTGTTGTGTACTCGATTTCACCATCCCTCAGACTCCCTTTGGCCAGAGCCAGCTGTTCCTTCAGATCCTGAACAGCCACTTCTCGCTCCCTGAGCTGCTCTTTTAGTGCTTCAACTTCCTCTCTATGCCCTTCACTTGTATTTTGGTTATTCTGACATTGCAAGATTGAAGAAGTGGAAGAAAAGAAACAGAAGAAAGTAAACTGATCAGTATTACTTGTTAATTAAAAAAAAAAAAAAATAGAATGCTACTGCACTGCTGACTCCTAAGCAGATAATTATTTCTACCACAGTTCTTAATTTCTTAACTTCACACTCCGATTCTTTAAACAAAGTTGTCCTACATTAAGTAACTATTTTCCCTATTTCTATACAGGTATGCACAAGGTGTCTTTAACTGGGAAGTGTCAATTCACTTTGGAATAACTAAGTGAACGCTTACCATATAAACTAAGGTAAATCATACTATTAAATAAAACATCACATATAAACTGTTATATGCCCACTTTGATTTGTGAGGCTCTCTTATTTCACAGGCTTCTCTAATACCAGAAATGAAACATTTTTTTTAGTTAACAATAGAAGAATATTCCCCATATGACAAAGGGGCAGACCCCAAATATTCAACTACAGAAAACGCCCATGGCAATATCCTTAGACTAAAGGGATTTACAGTAATGAACTTGCTAGAAATAAGCAAAGGGAACATAGAGACAATCATCAGTTCCACTGTGAGGCACTAAAATTCTCTGTTTATGACTATGGCATTTAAACTCGGACAACACTTCACACAAATCATGTGCTTAGACTATGTCTTCTCAGACACACCAGCAGATGACACCTGCACTTGTTTTTTGTCTCTCAAAGAAGATCTCTCTGGCAGACAGTTCTCCAGCACCACAGCTGTACACCCACTTAACACAGAGCCCAATATTAGGTCCAGCACATCCACACTGTCTCTGAGAGACAGGAAAGACATCCTTCTGTTATCATCTCAGCACTCATGATTTCAAGCACTTAGTGCTGAATGTATACAAAATGTAACTCTTCCTTTTTCCTTGTTACAGGTATTGGATTAAAGATCACCAATAACATGGAGCCTTCAGAGTATTTATGTCCCTTGAACACATTCACAAACATATATGAAGGCTTCCAGAAGGACTTGTAAGTCAGTGTAATAATAATAAATATGAAGCTACTGTTCCTCAAAAAAATAAGTCACCCACAGAGAAGGTCTTTGGAAGCAGGTGGAAAAAGGCAGACAAGGAAAGTTTTAATTGCACTTAAGCTTAGAAGCAGAACAGGGAAAAAATAAAAAGAGAAGTGCAGGAAGCTTTTAAACCAGGGATACACATAATAAGCATGGCTGGGGCAGAGCCTGGGAGGAAGGATGGGTGGATTATTTTGCTTACTTGGGATTAGCTTTCAGGATTGATATTTATATTTGGATTTGGAAAAGCTTCTGATAAAGCCCTTGCACACTGGTCACTACATGGAGTGCCACAATTAAGGATAGCAACACAGCCACAAAGTTCCCAGAGCTCAAGATTTCAAATACCATATTTTTCCAAAATGTATAAGCTTATATCTGAACATAATTTGTGTTTACCCACTTAAAAGCTTAAGAACAGACTCACTTGTTCTGTACACAAACAGCAACTACTTAATAGAAAGACATAAGCTGGTATTTCAATTCTCATGGAAATGAAGCAATCTGTTAAAAGCCCAGAAACTAACAGCACCAATTAGACATTTAAAATTCAGCCCTCCCATCAGACCCCATCATGGGGAACTTAACATTTTTTAAGTAGTATTATTCTCCTAACCTTGGGATACACTTGTTCTTCAGATGAGGTCTGTGCAGGCAATGGTGATCCCTTCTCTGTCAGCTCCTCGATGCGTTTGTTCAGAGAGGCCAGTTTAGCTTTGGCCTGAAGTTTAAGTTTCATCAGCTTGGCATCTGCAGCCTCTCGCTCTTCCTGTAAAAGAAGAACACAACCTGACTGCACTTAAAATTCCAGTGCTATCATATTGAAAGCACCACTTGGAAAAGTGACATAATTTGTCAGTTTGCCATTCTTTGTCCAAACTTGTCCCCCCAGTAACAGTGCTAATTAAAACACATCCACAGAACAAACGTGCTCGGGAGAGCAGCTACCTTCTGCTCTAGCTCTTCTTCTTCGAGGGTCAGATCGCCCAAGGGACTTCTCCCAGCTGTTAGTACAAACCCAGTTTAACTTCCTCTACTACAAGCAGTCCCTCAACACCAACTCAAGGAACTGCACTTTGTCTCATGCCACGGCCCAGGGTATGTGATATGTACCTTTGGTTAGGTGCCACAGAGCCACTGGCCTGCTGACTGAAGGCAGCACAGCCTACCCTTTGCCTCAGACACTGACATGGGGGAAAAAATATTAATATCTTTTGTGTGAGGCTTATTAGAGCAACAAGGAATATGCATGAGCTTTAAGGAGCTCCAAGACAAAATGCTACATAACTTGGATGTAACTTGCTGTAGTCTAGAAGGAATTACCCACAAGCAAGAGGAACACAGGCTGTCCTACACCTCCTGGGTCTGGGTCCGTTCTGTGGATTCCAATAGCTCTCTGGAATTGATGCATTTAGTACCGCGGGTGTCTCAAATGTTCAAAAGAAACCAGAAACTGGCTTCCAGCACAGAAAGCTGAAGCACTTTTTACACTTTTTTACACTTGCTCCCAGATCCCTAGTGAAAGAAACAATACCTTGAGTACAGTTTCTTTTTGCTGGAGCAGGGCATCCTTTTCCCGGATCAAATCCTTCAGCTGAACAACCAGCTTTTCCGTTTGAGCTAGGCGCTCCAACAGGTCCTCAGGAGCCTCCTCCATGCTCTCTGCTTCTGGCTCTACAGCTTGTGCCTGAAACAAGTGAAACAAGTGCTCTGAAGGAAAGAAGTCTGAACAGACTGCAGCATAGAGTGCAAATGGTTTCTTCAGCTCCACCCCTACATGCTGCACTCTGTTCCTCACAAGCATTTCACGTAGTCTGTAGAACCATACACAATCAGGTGAAATGAGGAGGAAAGTTCAGGGTACCTATGAGCAAACACATGAAAAAAAGAGCACCTTTGCTGAACACAACATGAGCTAACCCGAAATGAGTGGCACTGGTGAGACTCTACCATCCACATACCATCCACTGTCTGGTATGAAAGGGCAACATACACTTCCACTGTCTCCCAATCACACAAAGCTCCCCTTTTTGCTACACAGGATCCTCAGTACTCTTAAAAGTCCTTCTTCACCCTAGTTCTAGGTTACCTTCTTGGATCACCTTCAAATGTGGAAATTAAGGAGATTATGGTCTGCCCCACAAAAGTGCTGACTTAACTGGCCAGGAGTATAGGAGAAGCAGAGTGGAACGACAGCCTGGACTAGTACTCAGCAGTGAAGATGCAGGAATCAGTTCTCACTGCAGTCACATGAGTCACACTCCCTAAACTCACTCTCAGTAAGATCTGGAACCTTTAGATAACACTGTACTTACAGCAACAGAGGATTCAGCAACTGTAACTCCATCATCACCTGACAGCTCTTGTAAAACAGTATTTGCTAAACCTGACAGACGGCTCAGCATCTTCAGCCTAAAACAAAACAAAGAGTCAGAATACACTGACAGAGTCAAAGCTGCTACGAGGAGGAAGCATCCCTTCATGCTGATCTCTAACGTTACAGAGGGGACAGGACTTACAGGGGATACATCTCCTCTGCCAAGAGAGAAAAGCCACAGTAAAACCTCAGGAACAAGGAAGTGATCATGTCAACAAAAGCAGTCAGACTCTCTGAACATAAAAGCAGAGGACGTGCTGGTAAGGCACATGAAGACACCTTCACCACTCTGCACAGGGCTTGTAAAATACGTTTTTATACCAGATTTCCAGTCATCCTCACAGTTCATTCTTGATCGTTCTTAAGGACATTGGAGAACCATGATCTGTTCAGTTTACTCAGAAGAAAAGCAAGTGATTCTTAAATGAAGTCACTTCTTTACAGGCTAAACATGGCCTGTAAATACATAAAAGAAGACTTCTGTTAATAAATAGTGAGAATGGTGAACTCGGCCCTGACATTTCCTGAGTAGATGCAAGTGTGTCACATTGGAGTGATGAGACCTCTGCACGTCACATATGTGACAGCACAGGACCTTGACACAGGGGAACAGCCTAGAGAGGGCACATACCCCCTGGCTGCTGCCTAGCATACCTTCTTTCCCCTCCTTGAAACTCAGGAGCCAAACAGATCCAGCAAGGGGAGGTGAAGAACCAGAAAAATACAGCAGGATCAGCCAGCAATTCACAATTTGCCATTTTGGGGAGAGTGGCAGATGAAGTCCTCCATTATTAACCCGGCCAACAGGATGCAACCCACTTCAATAAGTTCTCCAAATTCTAATGAGCAGTTGGTAAGTCAAAGCACAGAGCTGCCAACCAGAGCAATCTCAACAGACTACAGAAGCAGACAGACACACCATGGAGGTCAGAAAGGCAAATAGAGAGCCCTGCACCTGGGGTGGAACAAACACAGGCAGTAGCACAGGCTGGGGACCAACTGGCTGGAAAACTGCTGCAGAGAACAACCCGGGGATGCTGGTGGGTGAAGCCAGTGTGAGCCAGCAGTGTGCTCTCATGGGAGAAGGTCAGCTCTATGCTGACTCTTGTTACCAGGCCTGCAGTCAGCAGGCTCAGGGAAGCAATTGTTCCTTTCTATGCAGCACTTGTCAGACTACACCTGAAAGTCTACTTTCAAGCTTCCTGATACACAAAAGCGATCGGGCAAACTGTCAAGTCTGCAAGTACAGCAGAAAGCCCCCAGGAAGGCCAGGAGTTGGATTACAGGACATACTGAGAGGCCAAGAGTGCTGGGCTGACTCACATCCCCCCGGACATAAGGAAGCTCTTTGCTGAGAGGGTGGTGAGGCACAGGAACAAGAACCACATGTACTTTAAGGCCACTTCCAATCCAAACTGTTCTACGAGTCTATGACAAGAGGTCTCTGTTTAGCTGGCTACAACGATACACTCATTCCTGACTTCCTTTATCTGTAATCAGATTCTTGCTCTTAGATTGCCATCTGAAGTGTGGAAATACTGACAGAGGAGAGAACAGCAGCACACTGTGTCTCTGTGGCAGTCACACCTTGTAACCATCCGATCTGGTGGAAGCAGAGAACGTCACAGTGCACATTACAGCACTGACAGCAGAAAAGGCCACAGGAACACCAACCTCTGCCACGCACCGAGTAGCTCACAGCTCTGCCTGTCAGTAGTGAAGAGGTTTCCAAAGCAGAACAGTCACACACAAGCACCTCAGGCCATTCCTTTTTATCCCGTGGGCACTGACAGGTTGCATGAACCAAGATGCTCGACTGAGAGAGAAAAAACAAACGAGAAAAAAAGGAAAATAATTTATCCAAAAGTAAAGAAATAAGCACATTCTTCACTCTACACAGTACACTTCACAATTATTACAGTCAGTCATGTTCAATAAGCATAGAAAGTGAAAAGTCTTCCCTGTTTGGGAAACTGGATTTCTCCTGTTCTTGCAGAGACCTGCCTTGGTTTTTGATGCCATGGGGCAAAGCTCAGACTCTTGATCCAACAGAATTAAATCCTTGGCAAGCAGTTAAGTGAAGCAAAAAGACATCGGACAAGAAGCCAGGCCTCAGACATGCTTGCAAAGAGTTCTAGAAGATGAAGCTACTCAAGCAGCAGACTGTCAGAAAGCCAGGACATCCTGTACTAATACAACAGTCAGGGAATGCAGTACTAGGACTTTGCTTGCTTCTCAGCTGGCCTCAGGTGAGACTGAGGCATGGAGTTTTACAATAATGTAGTTTTACTGTCCCTACCAGACAAATCTCTGCTGTGACCATCAACTGCTCACCAAGCCAGTAATATAACAGATTAATTTAAAGACCTGGAATCCCAAGCTCATTACAATAATAACAATAATATTAATAATAAAGTTTTTATAGTTTTGTAAACCACCACAATGTCCCAGTGAGGAACAGAACCTGCTGACTAGGCACTTTAGAAAACAGTAATCCAGATGCAAAAATGCCTCTTTTTGTCACCAATATTTGAAGAGGATGGATCTGATCTTCCTATTGAGCACTAGGCCAAAACTTCTTGAAGTCACAAATGTGCAACACATGGCTGAGATGTGACATGAGGTGACGTTAGATAATGTGGTTCAGGCCTGCTAGAACCAAGAGATGAATTATTAGAAATGGTATTGGAAATATGGAAAAAAGTAGAACCTAGGTATATGCAACACATCTGTTGTAACCAGACATGTACAAGGCTCAGCACATGGCTGCACACTGCAGGCATCACCACTGCACACGTGGACACAGGCTGTGCTCAGAAAAGGTGCCCTGGCTGTTGTCCAGGCTGGCTGCACCACCCCAGCCGTGCACCCCGACACGCCTCGCTGGGCTTGGCTCCCAGCTGGCTCCCCAGAGAGCACACAGAGGAACTGGGGCCTGTTGGCACAGGCACAGACTTCAACAACCTGAACTCAAGCACTACAGACCCACATCTTTTGAACTCACTTTTAAATTGTATTCCCAGGTGAGCTGAACATGGTAAGGGATGTGAAGGGGAATGAAAATCAATTCCACAGTTATATAAACAGCAAAAGGAAGCCCAGGGAAAACATGGGGTCACTGCTAGATGTGGCAGGGCCCTGATCATGGAGAGGTTGAGGTACTCACTGTCTTCCTTCCCTCAGCTTTTAGCAGCAGGACCAGGCTTCAAGAATCCCAGCCCACCAGCACCTGATGGCAAGCCTGGAAAAAAGACTGGCCTTGTGTGGAAGAGGACCAGGCCAGGGAGCGCAAACTGGTCACACACAAGTCCACAGGACCTGCCAGGACGCACACGGGAGCAGCAAGGCAGCTGGCAACACTACTGCCACAGCAGAGCCACACAGGACCTGGACAGGCTGCAGAAGTGGCATACAGGAACCTCAAGTCCACCAAAGGGACACACCAGCTCCCACACCAGGGCAGGCACAGCCCCAGGCACCAGTGTGTGCTGGGCACAGACCCGCTGGAGAGCTGGGCACCACGGTGTACAAGCTGACACGGGAGCTCAACGCACGCCCACGGCAGAGGCCAGCAGCACCCTGGGGTGCACCAGGAGCACTGCCAGGGGGATGGGTCCTCCCGCTCCACTCAGCACTGCTGAGGCCATTGCGTCCAGCCCAGGGCTCCCCAGAACAGGGGAGGTGGGGACTTGTCGGAGCAAATTCAGGGAAGAATAAAGAGAGGGCTCAGTGAGAATCTTATCACAGAATGGATGAGGTCAGAAGAAACCTCAGGAGGTCATCTGGTCCAACCTCTATGCTCAAACATGGCCACCCAGAGTCAGTTGCCCAAGACTGTGTCCAGATGGCTTTTGAGTATCTCCAAGGACAGAGGCTCCACAGCCTCCCTCGGCAGCCTGTGCCAGTGCTTAGTAACCTACACAATAAAAAAATGTGTTCTGATGTTCAGAGGGAACCTCCTGTGTTTCAGTTTGTTCTCATTGCCTCTGGTCCTGTCACTGGACACCACTGTAAAGAACCTGGCTCAGTTGCCTTTGAACCCCTGAGAATAAACCCAGGAACTGGCATAACCTAGCTTTAAAGACTGTCCCACAAGGTGGGACAAGGCTGCCTTACACATCAGCCTCAAGGACTTGTGGCAGGAGCACCCTGGTGCTTGGACTTCTTACTGACTTCTGAGCTTACAGCAGGAAAGCACTACACGATGCTGGCCAACTTCCTCATCAACAGAAGCAGACAAACACAAAAGGACAGAGGTTATTCTGCGTTCCACTGCCTCACCCACACAGAGTAAACAGCACAGCTCTCAGGGACAAGCCTATTGCTCTTCCAGGGTCATACTGACTTTGGTAAGGATTCCCATTGTTCTAAGAGCAGAACTCAGAAGCCCTGCACTGGGTTCACAATGTCAGCCACCACAGTTCATGTTCTGGCTACAGCTGAAAATAACGTTTTGCTCAGTGTTCCTATGACTAACGAACTTTATTCTGAACCCTGGGACTACCAGCGTTGTTCCACAAGAAGCTCACTTATTCTGGAATGTGGACAGAGTGCATACAAAAAATAAGCAGTGCATAAATCCGTACATTTCTATCTCTAAGTATCAGCCATAGGAAAGAAAGACTTGACAGTGGTTTTTTTTCCCCAATCAAGTTTATCACACGTAAATTAAGTTTAGTTCTTTGCATTGCCCTTTTTGCGAAGGCAGACGGACACAGCCGGCGCTGCT
>NW_008597309.1:1243-3388 GCF_000691845.1 Merops nubicus | reverse complement strand
ATCCCATGATCCCACAATCCCACGCTCCCACGCTCCCCCCACACCGGGCCCCCACCCCGTCCCCGCCCTCGTCTCTCCGCAGGGTCCTCAAGCACTCGGTGGACGCCACCTACGAGAACCAGGGCCCGAGCCCGGGGTACCGCATGGAGATGTCCATCTTCTACGTCGTCTACTTCGTGGTCTTCCCCTTCTTCTTCGTCAACATCTTCGTGGCCCTCATCATCATCACCTTCCAGGAGCAAGGGGACAAGATGATGGAGGAGTACAGCCTGGAGAAGAACGAGGTGCCACCTCCCACCTTCCTCGGGGCCTCCTGGGGCTGGGCTGGGGGGTCGGTGACACCCCGTTTCTTGTCCCCACCCCCCCCGTAGAGGGCCTGCATCGACTTCGCCATCAGCGCCAAGCCCCTGACCCGGCACATGCCCCAGAACCGCCAGAGCTTCCAGTACCGCATGTGGCAGTTCGTGGTGTCCCCCCCCTTCGAGTACACCATCATGGCCATGATCGCCCTCAACACCATCGTCCTCATGATGAAGGTCGGCTGGGCGAGGGGCTGGAGGGGATGGGGGGGTCCCTCTGGGGGTGTCCCACCCCCCTGGGTTTTGTTCTCGGCACCCGCGGCTCGTTGGTGGCTCCTTGGTCCTTTCCCACATCCCCTTGGTCCTTTCCTGTTGGGTTTGTCCCCTTGGTCCCATCCTGTTGGGTTTGTCCCCTAAGTCCCATCCCCTTGGTCCTTTCCTGTTGGGTTTGTCCCCTTGGTCCCATCCTGTTGGGTTTGTCCCCTAAGTCCCATCCCCTTGGTCCTTTCCTGTTGGGTTTGTCCCCTTGGTCCCATCCTGTTGGGTTTGTCCCCTAAGTCCCATCCCCTTGGTCCTTTCCTGTTGGGTTTGTCCCCTTGGTCCCATCCTGTTGGGGTTTGTCCCCTCAGTCCCATCCCTTGGTCCTTTCCTGTTGGGTTTGTCCCCTTGGTCCCATCCCTTGGTCCTTTCCCATTGAGTTTGTCCCCTTGATCCCTTCCCGTTGGTTTTGTCCACATGGTCCCATCCCCTTGGTCCCATCCCCTTGGTCCTTTCCCATTGAGTTTGTCCCCTCAGTCCCATCCCCTTGGTCCTTTCCCATTGGATTTGTCCCTTTGGTCCCATCCCGTTGGGTTTGTCCCCGTGGTCCTGTCCCTTGGGGTTTGTCCTTCTCCCCTGGGATCTCTCCCATGCCCTGGGACTTGTCCCTGTCTCTGGGATCCATCCTTGTGTCCCCTGGATCCATCCTTGTCCCTGGATCCAGCCAGTCCCTGGATCCATCCTTATCCACGGATCCATCCCTGTCCCTCTGGATCCATCTGATCCCTGGATCCACCTTAGCTCTGGATCCATCCCTGTTCCTCTGAATCCATCCTCTCCCTGGCTCCATCCCAATCCTGGGCTCCATCCCTCTCCCTGACTCCATCCCTGTCCCCTTGGATCCATTCTGTCCCTGGATCCAGCTCTGTCCCTGGCTCCATCCTCTCCCCTTAGCTCCATCCCTCTCCCCTTGGCTCCATCCTTCTCTCCAGCTCCACCCCAATCCCAGCTCCAACCCAATCCTGGCTCCATCCCAATCCCAACTCCACCCCAATCCAACTCCACCCCTATCCCAACTCCATCCCCTCCCATCTCCATCCCAGTCCCAGCTCCATCCCTCTCCCAGCTCCATCCCTCTCCCAACTCCATCCCAATCCCAACTCCATCCCCTCCCAACTCCATCCCCTCCCAACTCCATCCCAATCCCAACTCCATCCTCTCCCAACCCCATCCCAATGCCACCTCCACCCCAATCCCAGCTCCATCCCAACCCCAGCTCCATCCCTCTCCCCTTGGCTCCATCCCAATCCCAACTCCACCCCAATCCCAGCTCCATCCCAATCCCAACTCCATTCTAATCCCAAATCCATCCCAGTCCTGACTCCATCCCCCTCCGAGCTCCATCCCCTCCCAGCTCCATCCCAATCCCGATTCCATCCTCTCCCAGCTCCATCCCCCTCCCAGCTCCATCCCAATCCCAACTCCATTCTAATCCCAAATCCATCCCAGTCCTGACTCCATCCCCCTCCGAGCTCCATCCCCTCCCAGCTCCATCCCAATCCCGATTCCATCCTCTCCCCGCTCCATC
>NW_008597309.1:0-1191 GCF_000691845.1 Merops nubicus | reverse complement strand
CACCCCCCCCCCACCCCCGCCCCCCCCCCCCCCCAGCCCCATCCCCTCCCAGCTCCATCCCCTCCCAACTCCACCCCAATCCCAGCTCCATCCCCTCCCAGCTCCATCCCTCTCCCGACTCCACCCCGATCCCGACTCCACCCCCCTCTGGACTGGATCCCCGGGGTGGATCCCAGCCGATCCCTTCCCCGCAGTTCTACGACGCGTCGGACGCCTACGAGTACGTGCTGAAGATGTTCAACAACGTCTTCACCTCCCTCTTCTCCCTGGAGTGTCTCCTCAAGATCATGGCCTTCGGCGTCCTGGTACGTCTCGGGGGATCCCGGGGGATCCCAGTGGATCCCAACCGATCCTGGGGCACCTCCGGCCCCTGGGTGTCCCGTCCTGCCCTGCAGGATCCTGGGATCCTGGTGCCCCAGGGCTTGTGGGATCCCCCCTGCTGGTGCCCGGGTGATTGAGGGATCCCAGTGCCCGGGTGTCCATGGGATCCTGGGATCTTGGTGCAGGGGTAACCCCTGGGATCTGGGCAGCTGGTGTGGGGGTGTCCATGGGATCCTGGGATCCCGGTGCAGGGGTAACCCCTGGGATCTGGGCAGCTGGTGTGGGGGTGTCCATGGGATCCTGGGATCCCGGTGCAGGGGTAACCCCTGGGATCTGGGCAGCTGGTGTGGGGGTGTCCATGGGATCCTGGGATCCCGGTGCAGGGGTAACCCCTGGGATCTGGGCAGCTGGTGTGGGGGTGTCCATGGGATCCTGGGATCCCGGTGCAGGGGTAACCCCTGGGATCTGGGCAGCTGGTGTGGGGGTGTCCATGGGATCCTGGGATCCCGGTGCAGGGGTAACCCCTGGGATCTGGGCAGCTGGTGTGGGGGTGTCCATGGGATCCTGGGATCCCGGTGCAGGGGTAACCCCTGGGATCTGGGCAGCTGGTGTGGGGGTGTCCATGGGATCCTGGGATCCCGGTGCAGGGGTAACCCCTGGGATCTGGGCAGCTGGTGTGGGGGTGTCCATGGGATCCTGGGATCCCGGTGCAGGGGTAACCCCTGGGATCTGGGCAGCTGGTGTGGGGGTGTCCATGGGACCCCAGGATCTCAGTGCAGGGATACTGTTGGGATCTGGGGAGCTGGTGTGGGGGGGTCCATGGGATCCCCATGCAGGGGTAACCTTTGGGATCTGGGGAGCTGGTGTGGG
>NW_008597308.1:0-3033 GCF_000691845.1 Merops nubicus | reverse complement strand
ACCCTCATTGTAAAACATTTCTTCCTTTATCTAGTCTGAATCTACCCTTTTTCAGCCTAAAATCATTATCCCTTTTCTTATCTGTACAAGTCCTATTAAAAAGTCTGCAAGGCCACAATAAGGTCTCCCTGCAGCCTTCTCTAACTCTCTCAGCCTTTCTTCAGAGGAGAGGTGCTTCAGACCTCGTGGTTCTGTGGTGCAGGGGAACAGAGGAGGAGGAGCAGGCTCTGCCCCTAGCTGTGTTCCCTTGGTGCTTCAGTATTTCCTCAGTCTGTGTTCTTCATGCTAGGACTCACAGAGCCTTGCTGGAGATCAAGTGAACTGTATAATTAATAACATTTTAGCTTCTACTTGGCTGTAGTAGTCGCTGCTGCAGTAAATTCTCCTTCTCTCAGCCCCGGGGGTTTGGATTTTTCCCCCTTTTCTCCCTCCTGTGCAGGGGTAGGGGGTGAGCGAGCGGCCCCGCGGGGCCCGGCTCCCCACAGGGGCTGAGCCAGCACAATTTCTATTGCAGTGTTAATAATGTGTGAATCAACAGTCAACAAATGCTCATTTCAAACGCCTGGACACATTTGTAATACTCATAGAGGGTTGGCAGTGCTCTTCTGAAGAGTCAGACAGTGATGAGGCAGGGTGTCCTAATGTTTCTAAAATGCTGTGAGACATCTGCATGTGGGCATCTGAAACACACAGTTACTGGCAGTGAGCAATCCAAGTATGACATTGCTCTGGATCAAACATGTTTCACAGGTCTGTAATACTTGTATCTGGCTCACACTCCAGCCATGTCTCCAGAAGGCAGCAGTAGTCTGCCAGGTCCTGTGTCATCCCTTGATTCTAAGGGACATCACACTGTTCCCATACAGTCACCAACATTCTAACAAGCTCTACATTTATGTTTCTTCAATTAAAAGCTGAATTCCAACCCCTGAGCTTGTAAGTTTCTTGAACAAAGGCATATAACAAAATATGGGACTCCCTAGGGCATCAAGTCTGGCTTTCTTCATTTTCAGAGTGGTGAGGGTCTTCTACAGGTCTCGTATAAAATCTGCCAAATCCATGTTTAGTTACCCTGAGGCTCCTTAAATCATGCTACTTGTGAACAAATGAACTAAGCTTCTTCCCATAGATACTAAGCCGTGTCTTCCCAAATTAATTGAATATTCTTAAAATTATTGAAAAACACTATTTTATCCTAAAATTCTCCTTGTATGTATGTATGTATGTGCGCACTTACACTCTTCTGTTTTAATTTCATTTAATATTCAAATATAGATAAGTTATCACAGCCCTAACTTATCTTCTGTACCTGCAGAATGAAAGTCTTCAATTCTTCTTCCTGAAAATGTGCATGTTAATTGTTCCCCCCACATTTATTTGAAAAGCAGTTCTTAAGGAGAACTAAGAGACTTCTTTGCTTATGAAGAGGTATTTTTATTTATTATTACTAGTATCATCATCTTCATTGTCCTTATTTTCTTTTTTCTGTTTCATTTATCAATTGTAATTGAAAAATTGCTTATGACAAGAACGTGTGTCCAAAGTCATATATAGGTGTATTTCTTTTGTTTAATAATCATATTTTCATTAAATTCAATGCATACTAAAAAATGCCATAAAGCCATCTGAACTACTATGATAATTTCCACGTATTTTGAACAAAAATAATTGTTGTATTACAGCTTTGTTCTTTCTAAATGCAGATGCTTCTTTTATTGTAATTGTAATAAATTTAAAAATTATGACAGGTAAAACTGTTGCCGTCGAACAAACTGTTGTAAGTCGAACAAATTAATTAACATTTTCCAGTCATGGTAAATTTCCAGCACTGCCTATTCTCAACATTTTTTTTTTTTTTTTTTAAATAACAAAGTCACACTGCATTGTTACAATAAAACAGTTCTTACAAACTTAATGTTTGCATCTTTCAGTAGTTCCTTTCATATCTAGTGAGAGAGTCATGAAGCTTCATGAAAACATGCTTGGAATCTGAAAGGCAATTTTATATTATTAGAAAAACAGTAAAGTCTTGAGAAGCTACACTGTTTATCATTAGGTATTGTTTTTCCTTAGGAAGGACTAAATTTTCCTATTAGCTGTGCTCTACCCTGACATCAGAATGTGTCCCAACTTGTATCTGAAAAATCTTATTGTCCTCAATATCATGGTGCTGACCTAAAAGTATTACTTGAAGTTAAAGTAATTTCAAAGTTCAATTCAAAATGAAAATGATTAGAAGTAGATAACATCAGACTGAGAAGTCTTATTCCATTAGTTCTGATTTCATCTGTAGAAGGATTTTTGCGAATGTGCTGTCATTAGTCGATTATCACTTGTTATTATTTATTATTACTTGTCAGTAGATTATTTGTCTTCATCAGATCTGTGCAGCTCAGGAAACTATATTCACCCTCCGTTTCAGTGGTGGGTATGTTTGAAAGAACACTTCTGCAGGGTCTGCAATTCTACTCTCTTTTTATAAAAAAAAAGAAAGACATTACATTGCCAAGACTTCTCCACAGCTTGTTTTCATCTTCTTATTTTTTGTTTTCAAACCAGAGTTCGTTACAGACCAGAGTGTGGCATATTAAGCCTGCAAAGTTCAAAAAACAGGGTTGCAGGCAGTGACCCTGCAAGTGTGTGTAAAACTGTAAAACATCTTGGATGGATGCAAACTGTCATGGGCTGGAAATCTGATCAGTGTAACTCCGTGATGCCTGTGTAGTCTCAAAACACGACATAACCTCCATCCCTTTCTCCACATCAACCTTCACTATCCCTTTCAAACATTTTGCAGACTTTTTTTTTCTATTATTATTCTGCTCACCATTAATACAATAAAATAGTGGATTTGTAATGCTTTCTAGTTCATTTTTTTGTTGTTGTTGTTGTTGGGTTTTTGATTTGTTTTGTTTTGGTTTTTTTTAGTTATACACTTAGGAGCCTTATGTGAGTTGCTTATGTATTTTGAATCTCCATACTTAACAACTCATTTTGAATAAATATGCTTTCACATAGCAATTCAGCTTTAGG
>NW_008597307.1:0-27167 GCF_000691845.1 Merops nubicus | reverse complement strand
GGCTGTTTCTCCGTCCTTTATTCGCGCTGCCGTCGGCTCCGACGGTTCCGAGGCGCGATCGTACCGTGGCCCATCCGCACGTGGGAATAGCCCCCGAAACGCGGCGCGGGGAGCGGCGAGCGCGGGGCCGGACCTCGGGGAGGCTGTAGGGCAGCAGCCCTTGTCAAAGGATTGACCCTCATTTTAAGCTTGTGCTTTAGCTTTCCAAACACAGTAGTAACGTGCGTCCCTACCTGTAAAAAAACACCCGTCTGTATGAAAACAGTATCTTTACAAAGGCACTGTCTAAACAAATCGATTCTCCCTTTGAAAAAAAAAAATTGTTACTCTAGCTTTTTCTTCTGCTCCTGTCAGAATATTTTTCTCTTATGATGCGTTTCTTTTAAATAGTTGGGATTGCTTTTAAGCCTTTTTATCCTTAAGATATGTTTTTTTTCCCCTTCCTAATCTGTTTTACTTGTTAAAGAAAATTCTTACATTTTATTTCGGGAAAATATTAAGCTTTTAATGTACCAATAGGAAAAGTCATATCTGTTGGCTTGTATTTGGGTTTCTTTTCTACAGCAAAACTAAGGGCTGAGTTTGTTTTAGAAAACTCTCTTTGATGGTCCCAAAACATCTTTTCCTGCTATTGAAGACTGTCTTTCAACAGGAAAAAAAAAAAAAAAAGAGGAAAAAGGGAACTTGGATGAATTTTACTACAGAATGCACTATGCATCTGAACTCTGTTAAACTATGTGCTTCCAAACAGAGCCCATTCCCTGTAGGAATTAAAATATCAGCGACAGACCCTTTTTCATAACAAATCTTGGAAAGCATTTGCTGTCATTTCTTGTTTGGCAGGCACAAGTTGGTTAGTTCGTGTTAAAAGTAAGAAAATCTTCCTAAAATATGAACTCTTTTTAGTCCTTTTGGAGCTTATGTATTGCACTGTAGACCGTATGAGAGAGACTATCAATAAATATTATCTTTAAATAGCTTTCCTATCATTACGGAAATGCAAAAGCCTCTGTTCATAATCCTGTTGAAAACAGAGCCCTGAACTCATGTAGAGCAGTGGATTCAAAATAATTTTCTTAACAAAGGCATCTTGCATATGAAGAGTTCATCCTAAGGCACTGTTTGACCTCTTGGTCTCTCATTATTATCAAGTCATCAGAGGGCCTTTGGAGAGAAAGGGAAAAAAAACCCAAGATACAGTTTATTTGTAAAACCTACCATGTAGCTTTAATGAAGAAGAAGAAAAAAAAAAAAATCTGTCTGATTTCAGGAAGTACTACAAAAACAAAGTTAGCCGTATTACAGATTTTGGGGAAAGTGTAATGGAGTTGAGAAGTGAGGATTTAGGAACAAAAGCTCTCTGAACTTAGATTAGAAAACGAGGAGCAAAAGGCTATTTTAGACGCAAACATGTTTGCTTACGTATTAATTTCACGAATATGATTTCTTTAGGCATGACTATAATTGCTTCTGAAAAATAGGGCATTGTCATGTCAGAAGTGTGGCATGTGCCCCTCTGAATTTTTTTGGGGACCGGGGGCTACCTTCTCCCTCTTCTTATTTTTCAATTCTTTCTTTTTTGACGTGAAATTATTTCCGAGTTGCGATCGCTTTGGTAACTGAATGCTCATTAGGAAGCAAAGTACAACACATGACAGAAGCTCACCCAAACGTTGAATATATAATTTATATTTTACGACAGTGAATTATATAGAAGATTCTCAAGTAACTTTCAAATCATCAAACTGTAATTAAATATTGCAAAGACTGTCTGAAAATTCTTTAATTTTTAATGAAAGTTAAATATATATTGTCAGTCTACTTGAAGGTGTAGTATTTTAATGCATGATGCGCAGAACAAATTGGATAATGAAATGATTACTTTTAAATGAAACTGTTGCAGAAGCTTGCATGTTTCAGCTGGCAAGTATCTTCTCGATACTCGCACACGCACGTTCACACACTCAATAATTGTGAATTCCTAGACTGAAATGATAGCTACTCTGAGGTTTCTGGTGGCAAATTAAAAATCTCACAGAAGCAAAGCTTGAATGAGTTAGGTTCTCCAGATCATACAGGAACGTACCTGTGGCTTTTTTTTTTTTTAATAATATTAAATAACTTTTTTTTTTTTTTTTTTAAATATGGACACAGATTTAAATGTACTTGCTTTGTCTCACAGTTATAAACTGCAAAGTTTTATATAGCTGCAGATTATTAAGTTGGGTGAGATAACGTAAAATCCATTCTGCAAATCAGACCTAGATTGCTGTGTATAGGATTGCTATTCCTAAATTCAACATGAATGTCCCATTAGCAGCATGCATTATATCAGCAGCAGGTAGACAGAGAGGACTTCACTGTGCTGGATGCTGTGTATGTAATAAACAGTAGTTCTTCCTGCTCCTATAGAGTTCTCTACATGAATAAGTCAGGGATTTGTTTGTGTGGCTGTGCCCAGCTAAGAAACTCATGGCAAGGGTCCTGTCATAGGTAGAATACGGGGATCTGTATGTCCTGGTGTGTGTGTGTGCTCTCTCTCAGCTGTGGTGCAGTGTGGGGAACAGGGCTGGAGAGTGCTGTTAGGGAAGTAACCAATAATTTTGATGTGAACTATATCCCAGGGCATATCTGGGGTGTGGGAATGAACTATGCATGTGCTGCCCCAAAACGTGAGCTTTTGCTGCATGTGTGCTCCTTGGTAGCCCGGGCTGTGGGACTTCTGAACGGGAAGCTCAGGCAGGATTGCTCTCAAAGTGCCTCATTTTGAGTTATGTTTGGGATAATGTGGTTGGCCCTCGGTGGTGGCCCCAGAGAAGTGTTGGGTAAGATGGGACTCCTTTGAGGAGTCTCGCTATACTTCCAAAATGTGCTCCCGTCATTTAAAAATTGTAAATACTACGGACAAATCGTTAATGTTGCGGGGAAGTTCTTTCCAGTCAGCGTAACAACATTCGGCGTCAATACTGGCTTAATTAAATTTTCTTTTATGTTATCTTGGCACCTCGTTTTATGTCAGGATCACATTCCTAATGCGTTCAAGAGCCTGTAGGATCCCAAACTTTATAGCTGTTGCTTTCCGTAAAGCAGCAGCTCCTACCACAGTAGGTCTGGCTCTAACAATGATGCATTTTGAAATTGCCTGCAAAACGTGAAATATGTCAGCTCTAATAAACCCCGAGTTTTTAGGCAAGTCTAAGGATTTTAATGTATTTATAGAGAAGAGATGCCTTCTATTCAGCTGTATTTTCATAAAGTTGAGATATTTCACTATTAGGAAAGATGGAGGAAATAAATCTGGAATACTTGTTCCCCGCTCATTTTTCCTTCAGCCGTTCTCATCCATAAGATATAACGGATGCTAATATGGCTCAGGCATCCTCAAAATCATAAGTTTTGCATGATAGCTATTGTCTACTGCTGAGAGTCCTCATGAGTCAAAAATCCTTCCTTCAGACTTAGGCTCTGTTTACATTTTGCTTTTTTTCCAGTACTTTAACTGTGGATGCAAATGTTTTTTTCTGTTGACTTTTCTGTCATTCTCTGATGGCTGCAGATATTTGATGAGCTCTCTATTTTGTGCATAGCATGGCCCTTCTCTGGCAGCTACACGCATGGGAAAAAAAAATGTTATCAATAAGTTCAGAGGAGCCTCAGCAGACTCGGAGAAATTTCACACAAACATAAAACAAACCCTAACCCCTGTGACGGGGAAAGTTTACATTGCGCCAGATTTTCGCAGCTTTCTTGTGCCTTTGGTGAGATGTCAGAAGTGCAGGTGATTTTAATTTTCTTGTACAGAGAGGAATGGAGAAGTTTGGAATTTGCATGCATGATCAGGACCTGTGTTTGGGAAAATGTAAACTCATCACAGTGGAAAATGTGTTGTTTGGAGTCTGAGGGTGAAAACAAAGCTGAGGATTTTGGAGAGACTGCCTGAGCCAGATGGCCTGGTGCATTCCCAGTCTGGCAGCCCAACTGCTCCCTCCTGTATAATATACAGCCATTTGTTCTGGGATATTTACGCTAGAGCTGTTTCCATGTGAATGTTTGAAAACCATTAAAAATGAACATATTAGGAGAGATAAATTTATTTAATTTGTGTGAATACATCGATAAGCAGGCTGTGTATCAAAGGCAGAGGGAGATTGGATAAAATAATTAGATGCTTCTGGATTGTGCATTGAGAGGCACAGCAAGAACTAACCGTCCTCGCCCTGGGACCCAGCACTGTGCTGCTGCTCCGGGATAAACCTCACTGGGATGAGTTGAAATTTTGCCTAGGGAAGGGGTAAAAACTCGGGTAACTAAGGGTTAAGTATTCGAAGCCAAATAAATGTAATTCACAGTATTTTCTGACTAGATACATAGTGGATACCAGCCTAATCCTCTCTGGGTGAAATTCTGGCCCATCTGAAGTCAATTGCAAAGCTCCTATTGAATTCGGTGGGGCCAGGATTTTATTTTCTCTCTGTGTGTATGGCTGTATATGTCACTCCAAATCATTTTAGTTCTGTTTTTCAAAAGACCCTAATTTTAATGAGTTTTTCTTTCTCCTTTATTTCAGTAAAGGAAATAGCTTGTTTTGCAAAACAGAGGAGGAATTTGAAAGCGAGTGGATTTAGATGCACGTTGGTGATTTCTCTCCTTCTCTTACTCTTTTAAAATCAAGGCCATGACACAACTGAATAATATAATGACCATGATCTCATTGCTTCAAGATTGTTTTTCATCCAGTTCAAAAAGCAGGATTGCTTGACTGGCAAACTGACACCATGAGACGATTCTGCCCTCAGTTCTACCAGCATAAATCTGGATTTATTCAGGAATAGTTAAGGACGAAATCTGGCTCCATATTTTTCCAACTTATTCGCCAACTCTTTTACTGCTTTATCCTGCTGTTTTTACTGGGGAAAAAGTGGATTAAATGAGAACTGTAATCTTGACTTTTATATTACCCCCTCTCCTTTTTATTTTATTTTAATTTTATGGATTTTTTTTTTTTTAAATTTTTTTTTAGTGAACTGTGTCATTGAAGAGTTTAGACGAATTGTTGGATGCACTTGTCTAGAAATGACTACGATATGCTCAGATTAGTAATCTTTATTTGCTGGCAAGCAGTGAATTGCATTTGATTTAACTTTTAATGCAGTTTTATTTCAATGGAAGTGAGGAAGTCTTATATTTTGATATTAATATTTTGGGGCCTGATTTTGAAATCCGTTTGTGCATGAGTGTTTGTTACTCACTGAGACTTCTTATGGAAAGGTTACTTGGGTGAGTAAGGGCTTACATGAATTTTCTGGAGATATTTTTAAGTTGTTCAGGAGAAGAAAAGCTATTCTGAAATCCTTATGAAATAACACCGAGTTAAAAGTACATGAAGTAAACAAAAAGAAAAAAAAAACCCAACAAAGTCTATAATTTTGCATTTCCTTTGCTGGTGTTTTGTTGTGCAACTCTGATGTGTATTTGCAGGCTTATTTTTAGTTCTGCTGTGGTCTAAGTTTATACACTGTAACTTTCACTTTATCTCTCATTAATGTGATTTCTATTTGACAAAATCACAGCAATGTTACTGCGACAAGGAAACCTGCTGCAATCACCCTGTTTTAAAGCCCAAATGATGAAAAACAAAATAATTAAAGAGAAAAAAATATTTTTGTTAAAAGAGTAGCTTTTCAAATCTCACAGCTAAAAATTTTCACAACAGTAACATTGTAGACCTTTCCTGTAAAAATACTTCTGGCAGCTATAATGATCTGAAACTTAAGCAGTTCCTGTTTCCTTTTTGAAACTAATTGTAGAATTAATGCTTTAGAGCGGCGCAGTTTGCAAGGCGGCAGAGTATCTGTAATGGTCTCGGCAGCCATTCATGGAAGTAAACAGTTGGCACTTCACACACCCGCTCGCACAAGTAAATTGGGAGAGAGGAATGGGAGTAGGGGATGAGTTGCTCAGAAATGAACTCGGCAGTTCCTCCTGCTTCCTTGAATTTCCTAGAAATTCCTCCAGGAATAGGGTACGCGGGAGCATCCGTGCTTAATGTGAAGAAAACAAAAGATGCCTGGATACAACACTGGTAATTAAATGCAAATAAAGTGAAAAGCAAATCCTTAACGTAGAGGAAGGCAGAAGAATGTCATGCACGCAAAGAAGGGATCACTGATGCTAAACACAACAGACAAGGTGATTATGTACCACAGTGTTGACTCTGCCCGTTCATTATTGCTATTTAGTTGAGTTATTTAAGCGGGTACCTGGAGGTTAAGTAAGCATAGCAGCAGGAAGAGAAGAGGAAGAGAGAGGGGAGGGGGGGAAAAAGAAAGTACATTTTGTGTTCTGGTTTGTCATTTCTGAGTGCTTCTTTGGCTTCATTGGCAACAAGATAACCCATACTGGGTGAATTTATTTTAAGATTTGAAAGTCTAAGAAGAATGAGACAAATCCAGCAGTCCTCTCTCTCAGGTCTGTTCTCCCCATGTCATGCTGTGACTGTCCAGAGGGGAATGGAGACTGGAAGTGTTTGTCTCTACTAAAGGCCTTGAGGGGTAGATCTGCTCCTCACTCCCATGCTCTGCACTGTCAGAGGTAGATTACTGTTTAGTTACAAAGTTGAAGAAGTGCCGTGATGTTCCCCCTTGCTTGGCTTGTCCCACTGCCAGGTGGAACCTGATTTGGGTTTTTCTGGAGTCCTTGCAATGTCCCCACTGATCAACTGCATCAGGTGTCAGCTGGTTACTTTGATTCTCTGGTTTTGGCTAGGAGAAGCGTCTCCCCATCTTTCCCTTTAATGCACAGAAATGAGGATCTTCTGAATTTGTCCTTTTTCCTGATATAACACATGGATGGCTGTCGTGCCATCTTCCAGGGCTTCTTGCAAACCACCTGTAGCTCTCCTGGGCATGGATGTGGAAGTACCTCAAGGTGTGGACCAGCAGCTGAGCAGGGATGTAGGAGGTCCCAGCTGGGCTCGGGGGGTTTGCTGGTGTTTGTGCTGTGGTGTCCTGCACAGGCTTTCATGTCCCCTTTCTATGAATGCTGGGTTCACAGATTTTATGCCACACTTCTGGATGCAGAAGGCAGGTGAAACTCTGTACCTGTTAGCTGCAATTACACTGGTAGCCTCTGTTTTATCTTATCAGCACCCCCTTTCCCTCCCACCCTCTTCCGACTCAGGCCTTAGGGGAATGCACATAGCAAAACCAAAATAAAGTAAGTAAAACTAATAAAGATAACACTGCCCAATTCCTGATATTCCTGATATACTTATGGAATCATTAAATACTTTTATAATGCATAATATTAACATTACATATTACTATTGAAATGGCACTAAAAATCAGCATAACTCTTCTTCAGATTTGTGCATCTAGCAATCCATGCCCCCTTTGCAGGTACAACACCTCTTATTTTTGGTGGGTTACATTTGTAAGGACTGGAAAGGCAGTTCATATTATCATCATGTATTAAGATAACTTATTTTTTTCTCAGTATTTTCCACACTTGCATTTCAAAGTGATCTCATTCCATAAAAAGTATATAGCATACTTTTAGTTTTTATTTTCAATATCTATTTTATTGTTAGCTTTAGTGATGCTCATGTCAGATGTCATTTTATCTGCAAAGTTTGATCCCAGATTTCTTCTTTTTAAGTCTGTATTTTAGAGACTAAAAAGGTCACACTGATTTCAAGGATGGAGCTGTGCTCAGGTGCAGGGGTGGTGGTCCCTCCAAGGCTGATTCTCTAACCATTGATCCCAGAGTGGCACACTAAAAGATTTAGGAAACTCGGTGCTATCAAAAGATGCTGTTGCAAAGGCAACTTCTTTTAACTCTTGCTTTGCTGCTGGGAAGGCTGGTGCTTGGGTTAGAAAATGTAAGTGTGTGCTGATCAGATGGAAACCCAGTACTGAGTGGGCTGTGAGCACTAACCTAGTTAGCGTGTAACGCCGATCCCTCACCCTTGCCTCTGGATCTTCTGGTGGGAGCACTGCAAACGTAGACTCCTCTTGAAATGTGAATACACTGTCTTTCCATAGTTTTCACTTAAAGGATTCTCCCTGTGCTATCTCAGAGTCAAATTTCTCAAGCTGGTTGATCCCCTGTTTGTTTTGGTATCCTCTGCCATGGCAGGGCCTGCTTCTCACTTATTTATATCCCTTAACTCCAGAACTGCACTCTGGAAAGGAGTGGATCGTGAGGTTCAAGGGGAGAATCAGGCCCAGGCGCTTTCTCAGGAGCTACCAGGAAAATGCATGGGCTGTGCAGCTTTTGTAATTAAAAATATATGAATGGTCTCTTTTCTGTCCCTTTTTTTTTTTTTTTAAATGAATAAGACCCAAAGTATGCCAAGCCTTGCTTTTCTTTTCTTTTCTTTTTTTTTCTTTTTTTTTTTTTTATTTTAATGCTTTTAGGTTTATATTTTATTCTGAATTGAAAAGAAAATTGTGGTTGTCTTGACTACAAAAAAAAACCCCATCCTACACACTGCTTGAGAGACGTGTAACAGAGAGGAGGGGATTTAGCTGTACTCAGCTTTTGTTGTTTTCCGAGTGCAAGTCTTGGAGCAGGTTCGGTGGAGATGTGCTCTCTTTAGCCTGCAACTTGGCTTGTAACTCCAGCTGTGCCTTTGGTTACTGAGATGCATTTTTATTTTCTCCAAACTCAACTTGATGCACCACTAACAATATGTTTTGTTTCTAGGCGATAGTATATGAAGGCCAAGACAAGAACCCAGAAATGTGCCGAGTTCTGCTCACGCATGAAATAATGTGCAGGTAAGAAATACCCTGCTTCCAGTTAATTAGTGATGAGAAGATGAACGTGTCTCTCAAAATCTAGGTTGAACCTGCAGCTATTTTCAGACTTAAATTTATCTTTCTTGCATTAAACAATCCCAAAATAACACAGTTCCGTGTGTGTAATTAGCAGCAAGGTCTCAGTCGTCACAATTGTTTTCAATTATTTATAAAGAGTTATTCTTAACAGAATGCTACTGGTTTTCATCTAGACACTATAGCCCACAAAAAGGTTGCCTCTCCAAAATTAACAGTCAGTTATAGTCTTCTAGCAACCCATGTCTCTGCCCCCAGTTCCCAACAAAACCTCCTCTGTAAAATGACAACATAGTAATTTTTTTTCCCCCGGGTGTGCATTAAGGCTTGAGGTCAGGAGGCCTGTTTTGGCCCAGTTGCTGCTCATGCAAGGTCCCTGCTTGACCAGAGTGGAGAAGGTGATACTCCTCCAGGCAGAAAACTTCTTGTTGATTGCCTTTAAACTTCTCTGCGCAGATTTGGCTCTGCCATGTGCTCTCTTGCCCTGAACATGTCTGCTTGGGGTTGGCGAACTTAAATTCAGGACAGTAAAATATCTTCTCTCCCCAACATGGTACTTCTGCAGCTGCTTCCTTCTCTTTTCTTGCTGATTGAAATAGGTGAAGCTTTTTCTACTTCCTTTTTACTGTGGAGAATGCAGCATCTTCTGGCAGACCCCTCTGACACCTAGGAGAGCTTGACCTTGCAGTCTCATTAAAATTAGTGGGTGTTTTTTGCATGTCTGAAAAAATCATTTGTTACATGTTATTCGATGGCAGAAAATAATTGCCTGGTGGAAGACGGGGAGTTCTTGCATAAGCTCATTGTTACAATCAGTTGTTTTAAGACTGTAAAAATGCCATTGCATGCGTTGTAACTTTTACAAAACATATTTACTAAAAAGGAGTAACTTGAGGGTAAAAACTAGTACCCACTTCTAAGAGAATAAACTTGGATGAGGGTTTCCTGGTGGGGGAGAGTTTTATAAAAAATATTCAGATGGAAACTTCTCTGTTAGTTGATTTTTTCTTTTTTTTTTTTTTTTTTAATTCTTGGCTATCTGAGTGTTTTGTCCTCCATGGCAGCTCCTCCCTGATAAAACCCTGCTCGAAGGCAGTGCCCTGCGATGCCAGCAGAGAAGGAGCTGCTGTCCTTGCTTTGCCAGCCTGGGCGAAACCCTGCACAGCCCCCCAAATTCTTCCTTGCAGGATTTGGGAGATTTTAGTTTTCACGTTGTATTTTTCTAGGCTATCTCGTTCAGTAGGTTTGGCTTCTTCCAGAAAACCAAAGATAACCCATTACAGCCCCAGAATGATCAGAGCAGCTGGGTATCTCCAAGAGGTGCATGAGCCTGTGCTGCTGTTGGGAGCTGCAGCATGGCTTTGCTGAGGACTCCTGGCCAGTTCTTCCTTTCCAAATGGAAACCCAGTCGTGTTGACAACTTACAATTGCCCTAAAATTCATTGGCCCAATTAGCACCACTTTCACAGTAGATACCTAGCTAGGAACAATTCATGGAAATATTACAGGAGGCCCCTGACCTGATAAGGCTGAAGTGCATGCTTTGCTTTTCTCCTCTTACAGACCAGTATAACAGTGGGATTGCTCGTATGAGTAAAATTAAGCACATGCTCAAGTGTGTGCAGTGTCAGGTCTGAATCTCCTGTTAGTCCTGGATGATGTACCCTCCTGATTCTTAAACAGCAAGGTTTTGAGGTAGGAATTAGATGTCTGCCACACACTGAGCCATCCGTGCAAGAGTAGGAATCACCTACTTTAATGCATTAGTTTTCTTACAAATACTTTAGAGACATAAGGCCAAAGATGTAAATTGAAACATTATATGGAGGGCTGATTTTTAAACAGAAGACCAAATACGTGCCTCAAAGATGTACAGCCATTCAATATGATTTGACTGAGACACAATTATTTCTTTTCTGGGAATGTGGGAAGATGTGTAGTCTTTTCCTTTAGGTAAAGCACTTTACACTTTCTTTGTTCTTAAAATTTACTGGATCAGGAGCTTTATTCTTCTTCTGTTTGTTTATTGCTAGTCTTTGCTTTGTGTTTCATAACTGTAAGGTGGTGGGGCAGCAAAAAAAAAGAAATCTGACCATAGTAGGCAAGCGTTGTGTGCCTGATGGAGTGGGGGAGACATATTCAAATTTCTTATGGTTCATATTAGATATTACCCATTTCCTTCTCTGCCTATACATGTGTAAGAGGGTGCTGTTTGTTTACCAGGCCGCTTGACCCTATTGCACAAATCTGTCATCTATTGTGCTGCTAACACGCTTTTAAATTGCAAATCCGATGCTCTTTAGGGGTCTAGGAGGGAAAAAAAAAAATCTCTCTCCACACCATTCTGTTTCTCTTGATTTCTTGCCTGTTGTAAGTGGAAGTTGGGATGTGCTGAATTTGCACCAGGGGTGCAAATGCAGCCTCAATTATAAGCATAAAATTAGAGTCTGTTCCCCATTAATCAGCCCAGCTAATTGCTATGCACTACCATTAGCCATATGGTGTGAAAGACAGCTTGCTCTCCCTAAGATGAAATTTCTTCATTTCAGACATGAAATAGTGAGGGCTCTGTATTTTAAAATAGCTTGTTTTAGATATTTAATTTCTAAACAACTTTCAGCAGTGCTTTCTATCAAGGCTAACTGCACAATAAAACTTTGCATTTATGTGACAAAGCTGGGTATTTATAGTATACTGCAACTATGGCACGGGTAAGACAAAGAATTCAAATGTATAGGAGAACCCTAGTTGTGGTACGGAAGTGGGGCTGAGCTTTGCATCAGGTGGCTGTTTATTTCAAAGGATTTAATTGTGTTTTGTCAAATATAAAAATCTACACTGTTGGTGAAAATGTTAAGAGCTGGGGAGAATTCACAGGCTCAGTGGAATTTATTAGTATTGTAGGGAGCATGGGAAGGGACATCTATAGTTAATATTGCCTCAACAATTTCCATTATGAAACCTTCAGTGGCTTACAGCTTTGCCAAACTTAAACTGTTCTGGCTGAAATATCCTTTGCAGGGTGTCAGCCTCAGGCTGACTTTCTTTGGAAAGTTTCAGCTAAAATGGTTCAGTGATTTCTGAGAATGAGGTTGGAGTAAAATATGGTTTTTGTCTGTGTAAAATAAAATCTTACAGCTGTTTTGACGAGAAGCTCCCATACCTCTGTGCTTCAGGGCAAGGAGCTTGTTTGGGGCAGGGGCTGTCCTGACTGCATCCTCCGTGGGATGAAACCCACCTTGCTGGGAGACTCTGCAAAATCTCCCACATGGGCTTGCTAACGACTTGTTAGAGCCTGGCAGCTAAATGATTGGAAAGTCAGCATTTGTGCTGGCCACGTGCCATCACCCCGTAATTTCTCATTGTTCCTTGTCCCCACAGAAAGCTTGTATGCAGATACACAAAGCAGGGCTCCTCTCACCAGCGATGCTCCTGGATGTCACGCCGGGGTGGGGACGGGAGAATCTGGGGGTGCTGGACAGCGGGGCAAGGAGGCCATCCCCTGCAGGCCCACAGCAGGGCCAGGCAGTGCGAGGGAGAGGTGCTGCAGGGCAAGGCAGGGAAGAGGAGGAGGAAGGTATGGAGCAAGACAGCAGGAGGGCTGCAGGTCCCCAGAGGGTTGTGGTGAGGACAAAGACAGCAAGAAAAACTGGGAGTGGCGGTGGCCAGGGCACAAGGAGGCCTGCAAAGGGTGGGATGGGGATGGTGTGGGGCTTGGGCATGAGCCCTGGGGATGGTGAGGATGGCAGCGGCTAAGGGGGGAAAAACCTGGTGTAGGCAGAGATGGGGTGCAGGAGATGGAGGGAGTTGTGATGGCAAGAGGCTGCACTACTATCGACGACTGCTTGTTTTAAAAATACACCACCATCACCTCCCACCCAAATGAAGCATTGTTTTCAGGCTTTTTCTCTGGGACAACGTGGCATTGTGTCTGAGCGGCTGCTCCTTGCCCCACGTGGGGAGAGGCCTCCTTGGAGGGACGGTGAGGATAAATCCTTGCCCTCCTGGCTGCAAGGAGCCAGCGCACGGTGCCTCACCCTGTGCTTTCAAAAAGCCTTGCTGGGAGATGGAGGGTATCTGGCTGACTTGGAGAAGCTCCTGGGAATTTTAAAATTCTTTCAGGGAAAGGAGAAAAGGTGCTGAATATTTAGGAAGTTATTTCCAAGTGTTAAGTAGGCACTAAAAGCCAAAGCTTTTGAGACAAGTTGAATTAAAAGCACTTCTCATACCACGCAACCAGGCCTCAAACTCAGGGCTTGCATGATGTTTTAATTCTCTGCATAAAAATAATAGGGTAGACAAGGCCTCAGACTGTGCTCTTGGGGGGAAAAGTGCAAAAGGCAAGCTAAAGTTTAAAAAATAATTATCTAGAACATGAAGGAACATCTAGGGCCTGCTTTCATGCCACAGAGCCCCCAGTCAGTGGGATGGGCCAGCCACGCACCTCTTTCACATCACCCTCAAAGGGCAGAGCAAGAAGTGAGGTCTCAGTATTGCTCAGGATTGCTGGGCTGCACTCTGGAGAAGCCCTGTCCAAACCGGGGCCCCACCCCCTGAGCAGGTCTGTTTTTCCTGCTCTCGAAGCTGAGCTGTCCCCGCTGGCCGGTGCCTGACTCCATCCTGCTTGTGGCAGGAGGTGAGACCGAGGCGGCCCCATCCCTGGGCCCCTGCGGCTGCCTGTCCTGCTGGGCTAGCACCCCAGGAAGGTGCTGGCCTCTGAGCCCGGTGGTGTGGTGGTATCTGCCCATCTCACGCGGGGACCCTGGGAACCTTTGCTCACCCGAGTAAGCGTGGCAATTTCTGCCCCTCCAAGTCTGCTGTGAGAATGTCAGGACTAGCCCTGATTCGCTTCAGTCACAAGAACTGCATTGTCTTAACTTGTGCCAACTCTGTTTCTAATTACATTTTAATCATTTAAAAATGATTAGCAGTTTTTATTGCCTTGTTTGTGGGTAAATTTTCTCACCCCACACATTCTAGCTGCACTCCAGTGACAAGTCCTTTTATAGGCAAAAAAGCCCCCTGAACGTCCAGATGACTATTTACCTACAGCATATTTTATTCCTTCCTAAATTTTAATACTTTCTGGGTGCCAAGGCTCTTGCATATTCTGGTGGATCAATTGTGGTATTGTACTGTAAAATTAAGCAGTTTTTTTTGGCAATCCCAAACAATGTAACTTCCACCGAAATGAAGATACCACACATGTGTTAACTGTGAAAAGTTTCAGCCCTGAATAGTTGCCTTGAAGCTTTTTGCGGTGACAAGAATTATGTATTTTCCTCTCTTTGAAAACAAACAAAAAAAAATTTTAAAACCCATTTTTAAACAGGCTGTTTTTGTAAAAGGCCCCCCTTTTTTTGTTATCTTTAGTGTGGTTAGTTGCTTTATTGCTAATCTTCGTGGGTAACTGTATATTATTCACTCTATTGTGCAGCAGCACAAGAGAACCTTTGTCATACTCCCAACAAGGCTATTTATAAAGCATGGCACTTCTGAGGGCTTCTTCCTGTCCTGATATTCTTCCATGTTCTGTGGAAAAGAAAATAGTTCATCTGAGTGTGAGCAGTGGTCGCTCCTGGAATAAGGACCTGATACACAGGTCCTTGGGATGTAACCTGGAACAGGCTTGGTGGCTTTCAAAGATTTGGTTGCATGTGGTTGAGGTTTACCAGAAAGTTTATTGAACAGAGAGATGTTCTCAGGTTTGGCCTGGGAGGACAAAAGGGGTGGTCCTCACTGTCTGTCACTTGGTGGCACCATGGAATGGGGTCCGTGTAGCCCTTGCCCCATAGGAGCTGCCCAGGCTTAATCTAACAGGTCTCTGACGACCAAGGAGGGCTTGGGAAGACCAGGAGGAGCTTCTTGATACCTTTTTTAAATTCCTTGGAGCCTTGACTTCAGTGGGTGATTTTCTGCTAAGGATGTTAACAAGCAGGAGCTTTCCTTGCTAGACGGGTGTTTCCTCCCTGGGGTGGGTGAATGGGTGAAAGCCTGAAGCTTTGCTCACCTGTGTAGTTGTGACTTGGTCTTGTGGGTTTAGAAGGGCTGCTGGGGAGGTCAGGGCAGCCCCCACTTTGCTCAGCTGCACCTCTGGATGCACCAAGAGAAATTCCCACCCTGAGCAGATAGGTATATACTGCCTCTGAACTTACATGCAATGTATTTATGGCTCCTAATGGACAATAACCCCTGACAAGGAATCATCACAAACAACAGTTTAACTTCTTTTAGGAAACAATGAGCCACCTTAGTTCAAAAGAATCTCAGTCTCAAGGTCAGCGATGGAGCAGTGCTTTGGGAGACGGAGCTTATATTTCACATGCCTGCTTTGTATCTGACCTGACGCAGGGCACAAGCCGCCGGAGCTGTGCTCTCCATGGCATTAGAGATCATTAACATGCTCAGAAAACTTGGGCAAACAGGCATGCTCGAGCATAAAAAAGCTTTTGCTGATGGCACTTGCACTGTAGCTCCCCCACTAACAACAGCGTTTCTTAGAGGGAGAATAATTGTGCTTTAGGATTTTGTGGGGAGGTTTCCCGGTAGCTGAGAATCCGGCTCCTTGCAGAAGCAGGAATATCTTGTGGATGTGTAACATAAGCGTTAAGCAGATGTAAAAACCAGGCTCAGTGGGGAAAAAGCTGCCTTAGATTGTGCGTGGGACAACTGTTAAACCCTATGGAAAGGAGCCTACCAACAGGCAGGTCTCCCTATTTCGAGTGAGCCTTGAATTATTATTTGTGAAAGGGGCAAACCCCCTCTCTTTTTATATTTTCCGTTGCTAACCAGCTGTGCAAGAAGTTAAACATAGTAATTAACCCATATGTGACCCACTACATTTGACTGATTTCCAGTCAGGGACCGAGCAGTAACTCTAGCTGGCAATTTGAACCTACCATGTTCGTAATGATGATTTTACAGCGTAATAGTCGCACTAAATCCTTTCACTTTTGCTCTGTAGCCGCTGTTGTGACAAGAAAAGCTGTGGCAACAGAAATGAGACTCCATCAGATCCAGTGATAATTGACAGGTAAGGACTGCTATTGTTTCCTTCCATTTTTTTTTCCCCCTCCTCATTATAATGAAACACCTGCCCTGTGTTGCTAATGGGGAAGAATTAGGAGTATATACGGATGAAATTATATTTTTGATACCGAATTAGTTGTGCTTTGCAATTGTGCTTGCCATGGAAGGGCCATATGGAGGATACCGGAGCAACCTGCTCTGTGGAGGGCTCTGCTTCTTGTAACTGATTCATGTGCATAAAGAGGAGATTTTTCTTTCTGACTTTCTGTGGTTCAATTCACATGCTGTGCCAGGGAAGCTTCAGGAATAAAATAATAATAGTTTGTGATTTATGAAATGTGGTTGGGTGCTTATAAATATTTAACTTTTATTTGAAAAATGTTTGAATCATTATCACTTTTAGCTACAGTATTTCTGTTGGATGCAATCCATCTACATTTTAAGGTTTTATTTATGCATAAAAACAGTTAAAAAATAGATCTGCAAAGTAAGGGTTTTTTTCCTCCTGCTATTTTTTTTTGTTGGAATACTACTTTGACTGTATTGTCAGTTGATTAATTCATTTTTGCCTGTCTTAATTATTGTGCTTTTAAACAGATCCATATTGCTAATCTGACATCACTGAGTAAATCACTGCAGTACAATACATCTATTTTAGTTTTTCTGAGCCACATGTAGTTTCTGTGCTTGCAAATTATGCAAAATGGTAGCCAAATAGTATTTTTTAATTGTCCACACTCATTGTACAAAGCCATGTGTGATAACCAGGTTATTATGCAGCATTACTCTAGAAGAGCTAAATGGCCATGAAGTACTGAAAGTGTCTGTCATGAGCTGGGGAGAGCAACACCCTCGCACTGATCTGTGAATAGAGGGACCCTGAAGGGAAGCTACCTATACATATAGGGGTAGGAGCATAGAGCAGTGTGCTTCTCCTCACGTTACTGTCTGAGGTAATGCTCACTCTGTGAAGTTTAAAGTATCTTCTGTGCCAGTGCATCCGTTCTGTGAGAGAAGGTGAAGAGAGTTTGACGTGTTGGGTGCCACGAGCGGTCCAGGGACATGGCAGAGCCTTGCCAGGCATTGTGCTCATCCAGACTCCCAGATTTATGTTTCTTTTTTGAATTTGGTAAGAAAGTGCATATATTGGAAGTTTATAGCAGATGTTTTGATTAGCCATAATAAGGAATCCTGAGAATGTTTAAATCTCAGAAGATGGCTCTATCTACTTTAACTAGGCGTATTTTCATCTCCTGTGAGCATTAGGTAGTACCAGAGAAAGTGAGGGGAAAAAAAACCCACAGTGAAATCTGTATAGAGATGTGTTTTATAAGCATGCTGCAGAGTTGAACACTATAAACATGGTGTTAGAGTGGCATTTTGAGCAACATGAAAGCTACAAAATTCACATGAATTTTTCATTGTACTGGAAAGTGAGATGTTAAGATGCTAATGGCAAGTTTACGGAAATATTTTGTTTAACTATCTAGTATGCAAAACTGCTAGTTGCAAATCATTTTAAATTATGAAAGCCAGAGATGCTGTCTGTTACCTGCTCCTTCCTAAATGAGGAAAACAGTTACATGAAGAAAAACAGATTTAGCTTCCTAGTAGTGATCAATTTATCAGTCTTTACATAAATTGATGCAAAAGGTGCCAATTCTGAAGACTATTTTTAAAGTGCAAGCTAAACACAATTTAAAAATGATAACACAAACTCTGCTTTACCACCCGTGCTGAATCACACTTGGCTTGTGAATGGGTTAAGCTTTTAAGTTCCTCACTTGGTTTTAAATGGTGACTTTGATACAGAAGGTTGATATGACTGTGGTTTGAATAACATTTGATTTTGACCTGTTCCTGTGGGTTGCAGTGGTATAAGAAATTTGACTCAGCAGTACTGTAATTAGCCCTCTCCATGTTTTTGAAACAGGATTGTGTTACCTGGATTGCATTAGTGTGGCTTCTATTGTTGCCGCTTCGCATCTGTCCCAGTAGGGTACTTAAAACCTTTTCTTGGCTGGGGCTAGTTCAAACAATTTAGGCCAAATAAGTATGTGCTTTATACAGTTAGTGGCTTTAGTGATGTTTCTTGTGACATTTATCCTATTCATTTTTTTTTTCTCCCCTTTGGTTTGGAAAGGATGAAGTGATCTATATGGAGCCTTTTAACCTTAGAATGAGTCCTTTAAAGTTGTTCTAACATTAAAATGCTTGCGCAAGTCAGAACATGTGTTTAGTTGTACTCCATTGTCACTTCTGAATGCATACAATTTTTAACTGTTATGTCAATTGATATGCAAAACCATATTTAGCTCTTTGTATTTGCATGTGGGCTTAGAGAATTCATTTACCATTTGGGCTAGAGCACTCCCACACGCCTTACGCTCCGATAAAGTCTTGCCTATGGATTTAATCTAACTCTTGCATCAAATCCTGTGAATCCACAGACTCTGACCTAACATAGAATTTAACGTAGAATCTATCCATGGGATTTTTGACATATGTACTTACATGGAAATGCTATCCTCTTCTTACATGCTGGAATACTGTTTTGGGTTGATTAATTCCCTTTGATGAGGCTGGAGAAACTCGGGATAGCGCGAGCTCTGTCTTTGTGGTGGTTTAGTGAACTTGGCAAAGAGGCTGGTTGGCAACTTCAAAGTTACATGTGTTGTGTTCTTTTTCAAACCCCATATATATATGAAAAGTAAATAATATATTTTTATTTAATCAAAATGTGGGATTTTAAAAAGAAGCCTGTAGTTGTGTTTGAGACAGGATACGGCCTTAGCCTTTCAAAAATTGTTTTATACTTTGCTCTATTATAATATCAGCAGATACAGCAGTGAAAGAGACCTAAAGAAATTTATACTCATATAGTGATCTAAATTTTCTCTGGAGCAGAAAATAAATCTATTATGCTTATAGAGCAGTCATTTCAAGGAAGTTTCTTGGAAACCTGTGTGTGTCTGAATCATCTTAGCATAGCCTGTATATTTTGTCGCTAATCGAGTTACATGTGTTGAGATGAAGATCTGATGAACAGGAACTCATTTTAAAAGGAGTATTATTGTCACAATACAAATGCACAATTCCTCCTACAAGTGCAGTGGCAGGGCTGTATTGTAATCACACTTAAAGAAAACACAGAGCACTTCCTGTTATTAAATTAAATTCTAGATTGATTTAACTTTCAAATTGTAACTCATATTTGAATTTAAAAGGTTTGCAATAAAATTCCTGTGAAGAAATTGAATAAACTGTAGTTTTATTACCACTCTGGATATCCTGGTGTCCTAACCTTTTTCCTTACAGTTATCTTAGTTCAATAAATAAAACCTCATTAGACTATTCCCATTTCAACGAGTTTATTAAATTTTACAGGAGTAATTAGCATAAGCTGTGCTAATTTTTCTGGAAGACTAATGAGAGAGCTTTCTAATTAGGTTTGCTTTGTAAGAATCAGAAAAGATGATAATGACTAAAGTCACATAGGAGAGAAAGTGGGGCTTTATATTATTCCTTGGTTCAGGGTAGAGGTGTCTCTCTGCATTCTGTTCCAAACTTTTAGACCAAATTTACCATTGTCAGGACCGATATTTACTGGTGATACCCGTGCCTGCTGGGGCTTCTTTGCCTTTTATGGTGGCAGCCAGTAAACAGGAGTCCTACTGACTGATAGAATAGGAAGAACCACTGCTATCCCAAATACAGTGGCACAAAAATCTCAGCATTCAGGATCGATACCATATACCTCCAGCCTGTGACATTGCATGGAAGAAGGGCTGAAAACAGCCCACTTGGCAATTGCTGGTTCATCCCAAATTTTTCTTCTTCCCAGACTACTCAAGCAGACTGACGACAGTGGCCTGAAATCAGCTTTGCTGAGATTTGCCAATGCAGACAAGACCTGCTTAAGAAATCTCACCACCGCTTGTCTTGTGGATAGATAAACTTTGGTTGTGGTGTAAGTCCATGGGCTTTGTGCTGGAGCTGGGTGAGACTCTGTGCTCTGAGGTGGCAGGGTGGCATGGGGATGACCAGGGTCTCTTCTAGCCCTTGTCTGGCAATATATTGACGTTCTTCACGTGTTGGTTTAGTTGCAGTTTCTGAGGAATGAGGATCCCTTTGGCTTTGAAGAGGCAGTTTCTGCATTTCCAGGGTAATCAGAGTTTTTATCCATGGAGCAGGGGTTGGGGACTCAAGGCTGTAGTATTTTTTATGCTGTATGTTCAGGTAACACCAACGTACAGTTTAATGCATGGGCTGCTACCAGTGTTTGAAAGGCCTGTGTGCTTTTGACACCTGCCGTACGGGATGCTTGGCTGGGCTCTCTGTAATTTGTCCCCAGCACACCCAGCTGCCATGGTTACAGAGAAAGCCAACTTCCCTACATATGTTTTTGAAATCTTTCAGCCTTTAATGTGAAAAATTTTATGTTTGTGGGTAGGATTTCACTGTGCAGTGACATGGAAAGAGGCGTGAATGACTTTCAATGTCTCTGTTTTACTGCTTTGCAAGTCATCCTGTAGTGGATTGTATTTTACAGGCCTGATCATCGTTTCATCCTAAATACCAGGCAGGTGGAAAAATGACACAGGACTGTATCTCACTCACTGCATCCTCCCCACAAGTACACTTATTAGGCAGATGTGGCTATTAATACATTTTGCAGTAGCTTGCCATGCCTGGAGGGAGAGTGGCAGAGGTGCAGGCGGGCTGGCAGAGCAGGCCAGCCTTGGCAGAGGTGCTGGTGAGAGGACGAGGTGGGTTTTGCTTGGCAGGGAGCTGCCAAGGATCGCTGCAGGGGATGGGATCGGCACCACAGCTGATCCCCAGCCAGACCCCAGGGACACGGGCTCATCATAGCACTGGTGTCACAGCAGTGGCAGAAGATGCCAGGTGCTTTGGCAGTGGTCCCTTTGCAGGAGTCCCAGTTCTTGTCCTGTTCTGGTCATATCCTTGGTCCCTCCGGCCAGGGAGGGGGTCAGGGGAAGGACTGTGTGCTGGTGGTCTGCTCTCCCCTTGACCACGCTGGGGACTGGTCTGCAGGAGGGTCCCATCCATCCCAGGTCTCTGAGTGTGTTTTGTACTCAGGAGGGCAGGCATGATGCACTCTAATAGATTTCAAGACATAGGTAAGAAATGCTCCTGGGCCTGAATATTTGGCCATTGTATTGAGTCCTGTACTGGGAAGTGCCCACCTTATTGCTATACTCCTTCCAGAGTCAGATGAGATTATTGATCCAGCAGGGAAGGATTCTGGGGAGAAACTGGATGACAGAGGACTACTCCCAGCACTGCACAGAGATGTCTCCCAGGCTGTCTTTTAAGGCTGTGCTGCCTAAACCCTCTGGACCTCTAAGCAGGGTATTCAGATGGGTAGAAGTTGGCCTTGAGCATTTCATGTGAGTTCCTGGAGCCTGTGAACCCATATATTTCTGAGAGGGGAGGGACTGAAACACACATCCTCAAATATTTGGTTGTGATTGATGCAGCTGAGAAGCATTACCCAAAACATTTCCCACATGACTTAGGCAACCAAAGGCATTTTGAGCTGCTGTGAGATAAACGGGAGGCTGTTCTGTAGATGCTTCTCACACAGATTCAGACATAGATGCTTCCCCCTCTGCCAGTGCTCCTCATGCGTGAGGTGTCAGTCCTTTTTCTGGTGATAAAATCACAAGAGTCTGGGGTAACTTTGCAAGGATTCTTGAAAAAAACAATTATGCCCCCCACCAATTTGGGTTGGCATATATCTCCGGTGCCTCAAAATTCATTTACTTTGTTCTTGGGGAGAGTGAACTTGATCAGGGTCCAAACTGTTTCTTATTGTTTGTTTGATTTCTCTTCCCGACCCCTCCAAGTACAAGGATTTTTGTATGATCTCAAAACTATTATGCAAAACCTTAATTTGGTCTCAGCTTCACTTGGGAGGTTTGTGATTTTCTTAGCAAACCTGTTCTGAGTTTTCAGTTTGTCATAAAACCCCAAAACAGGGAAGTTCTATGTGGTTTTGGGTTTCACTGCAAACATTTCACACTACTCTAGTAGTTACTTGTGTCTCTCAGTGATGCTTTTTGAATCTGCAGCTAGTGTTTTGGACTCTACTTCACTGTGATCTTATGCCTGATTATTATTATTTAATGTCATGATGATGCAACTGAGGCTCCTGTTGCAAAGAAAGCTCATTGTGCTAGACTCTGTGTAGTCTCTAGGTAGGTAGATGATCCCATTCCTGAAGAGAAGTGGTTCTCCTGATGCAGTTTGAAAATTGAGATTTTCTTATATGGAGATTAAAAAACATAAGCTTGTATTGAATGTTCTGGGGATGAGGGAAGCTAAAGACTACTCTACTGTCATGTTTTTGGCATTTGACTATCATCTTTAGTGCTCATGCTTAGCCCTTTGGGGCTTGACTAGTTGTGCTGTGAGTCCAGAAAAGGGACTTGAGTGCACACATAGGAAGTGCTGGACCTGCTGCCCCAAGGGCCCAGGGTCAGTGTGTCCATGTCCACATAGCTCTGCTTTGTCTTTGGTGGATGGTGAACATGGAGTGGCCAGCTCTCCACCTACTGCTTCCAAAGCTGTGGCTGCCAGCAGGTCAGTGAGTCCCTTGGGCTCTTCTGCAAATCTCAGTCTTGGTCAGCAAGGGTTAACCATTTTAGGTTACTGCACCCATTTGTCTAAGTCCTCAAAGCCCATCCTTGAGACCCAATGGCCCTCCTTGTGTAGAGGAGCACCCCGAGGTCTAACTGAGACCTGGTGGATTCCTCTCCTGCTCCATTCAGATGGCAGGATTTGGGTATCCGAGGTTAGAGGCTTTTTAAAAACTTTGGCTGCCGCTGTGCAGTGACCTCCTGCAGCACCAGGAAAGCTCCAGGTGTGCTGGGCTGGTCCCCAGAGGAGGCCAGGCTGGGAGATCTGTCCCTTTGTTTCTGGTCACAAAACTTCAAATGTGTTCTTTATACTTATCAATTTCTTAATATCAGCTCCTACTTCAAAGCATGTCCTGCAGCAGGGAGGATGTGCTCGGCGCAGTGGGCTCCCTGGCTCCATGCAGCTCGGTGCCACTTCTTCTCTTTCTCAAAAGTGGAGATTTTTTTTTTTTTTTTTTTAATATTGGCTTTTTCTCATATGCATATATATGTACACACAGTTTCTGTTGTGGGTAAATTTCCTGTCCCATCTTAACACCTGATTTATTTCCATATTTGCTGTCACAGTGGGAATGCACACATCAATAAGAGCGATAGGAAAATGTATTTGCAGAGATCATCCTCAGTTTTAATGCAGATTAGCTAGAATTGTTTTGAACGTGAAAAATGTATCTTAGCTCTGTCCTAGCATTTATTGGGTAAAACATAACCCAAGCCTTATTCTGCAAAAGCTGAGGTGTATGAGGAGTTTTCTTCCTGTGAGTAGTCATAAATGTTTGCATGTTCTAGCCACCAAAATGTATTCTTATAAGTAATTGGCCACACCTACAAAAATAAGTCTGCTAAATTCAAATTCTGTTCTGTCTTCTGGAGGTATTTAATTTTAATACAACATCTAACTAATAAAGTTAAAAGAGAGTAAGAAACAATTGTAGGTTTCTGTGTAAATCATGACTGAGATAATATTCTAGAAATGAATTTAACTCCGTCCTCAGAGAGCAGCAGGTCTCCGTAGTAGCAGTGGTAAATACTGCTATGAATTTTTCTTTCCCTGTAGCATCATGGGCTTTTTTTTCCTGTAACAGTTCTGGAAAAGTACAGAAAAGCCATACAGAGTTCCCAGTGTGTCACATTAGCAACTTTGCATAGGTAGTTTGTGATCAGAATATATTACTGTATCAAGGGAGTGTTGACTGTTTTTTTTTTTATTTTTTTGCTAAGGACAGTATTTTAGAGGTTTCTTTTTAAAAGCAGAACGAGTAATTTTCTACCCACTTCTTAAAAATAGTGTTTGGAAATAGGAAATGTGAAAACAAATTTTCTGGTGCCATGAATATGCGGGTTCTATGAAATTAGTTATTAAAAGGCTTTATTTCAAGTCACTGAAATGATATACTGGACAGCAGTAAGGTGACCCAGATATAGAGGCTCTCACTGCCATCATTGAAATGCTATGAACAGTACTGTTTTGTCTTTGGTTCTTGCTGCCTCTAAAGGTGTAGGCAGATGAAGATAACTTTAAAAAGAGCTATTTCTCCAATTACAAGCTTTTGTCCAAAAGTAAAGAAAGATTTTTAGGCTAATGGCATTCACTATAACAAAATTAAATTCCTGTCATCTGACAAGAAGCCGAGTTTGGCAATGGTTTGGGATTTTTTTGTTGGAGATATAGCAGAAGCTGCCCTCTGTCCCCTCCGTTTTTCCCCACAGCGGTGAGCCAGCCAGCCAGCCCTGAAAGGTGGGGACAGGAATTTGGTGGGGGAGCAAGGTGAGGAAGGGTGGGTGGGCACTGGATGGGGTCCCACACGGCCAGGGCAGAGTGTCCTTCCCGGGGGTGCAGCAGCTCCACCCCCACCCCCTGCTTGGCCCGGTCTGGAGACCCAGCCAAACCTGCCCGGTTTTGTAACAAGGGGGTAACGTCCAAAACAGCATTCCACAACTACGGCATCTCCCTAACCGGCTGAGGCACAATGGTCCAGTAATGTCATAGAAAAAGTAATGGTGTTAGCTAACACATCCTTAATAAGATATTGTCCGCTGCTCTGCCATATGCTCCCGAGCAGGCTTTCCCTCTGTGGGGCTTTTGAGTTCTCTCAATAAGATTATTTCAAATACTCTAATCCTGAATCATTGACATGAATACAAAAGCCTAGTGACATCTAATAGATGCCTCTTAGCTTTGCTTTTCCTCTTGTTCCTTTGCTTTTTCTTCTCTTTTTACCTGACAAAAAGCTTACAGACACTTGGGCTCTGTCTCTCAGTACCAGCATGTGGGTCCCCTCATGAAATATAAAGGAGGAAAAAGGGCTGACATAGGGCTGATAAGCCACAGAGCAAAGGACCATAGATTAAAAGTAAATGCCAGTAAATCCTACCCTGTACACTCAGTTGTTCTTTTATTGTTTTCTTTAACTCTTCCAGTGCCACGCCAGGCTAGAGAGAGATGAAAAATGGGGTTAAAAAAAAAAAAAAGTAAGCAATGCTACAATGGCATAGTGCCAGAGTCCTGCAGGCTTCCTCTACACTTGGATTTTTTCAGCTCTCCTCTCACCTTGACTTTCAAATCAGAGTTGCAAACTGTTTCAGCTAATCACATCATTCCATTAGCTGAATGTTTAGGTCATTTTTTTAAAGATCAAATTATACTAAAAAAAAAAATAAAGACACCCCCAAGTGATATCATTGTGACCCTAGAAAGGATAAATTTTATATAAAGTAAATGTTAGGAAGAATTGCTATCCCATTGTGAGTGTATAGCAATAAAAAAAGGATCTTCCTCTTGTTAGTGTTGTCTCGATGACTGTCAGAGACAGAAAATCATTTTCTGTTCATCGTCTTTTGGACTTTGCCAAACTGTTCATCTGTTGATTCCAAAATTTGCCTTTGGAAAAAGTTATTGGCACAGGATACAGCCAGTGTCTACAATGGGGTAAAAGGAAGCAGTTTAAAACACAATCATTTTCCTTAATCTTCTCCATGATTTTGCAGGGAGACTCAGGCTTTCATGACCAGGATACCCACCCGCTTCCACCTATTTGAGTCAGGTCTTCTCTGTAATCTCCCTGAATAAAATCTTTCAGTTGGGATTTTTTGGCATCTGTATTGCTACATAACCATTGGCTGACTTCCCAGATGTTAAGTCACTTTGATAAGTGGATGTTAAAAACCACTTTACCTAGTTGAGATTTTGTAGAAGGATGACACAAGAAGAGAAGAAATGTATTCTGTATTCATTAGAAAGTTCTTTGCTCTAAAAGAAGGAGAAAATTAGCCACACTCAAAGCTATTAAGATATGCTGGTGGCATCTCCTCCAGCCTGCTCCAGACTGTGTCTTGCCCAGTCCCACAGGAGCAGGGATTGAGCTGCAGCCAGGAGCACGCCCCACGGCACAGCTCACTGGGGTGATGCAGCAGGAGAAGGAAAGGACCTGCACGTGTTCTGCGACAGCTGCCCCACAGCTGGCAACAGGATTTGGCCCTTTTTTAAAGAAAAATGAGGGAGTCCTGCTAGTGCCCTGTGTAATCCTGGACTCTTCTGGAGTCTAGGGTAGAACTGATTGCTCAAGCTGGGGCTCCTTACGTGCTAAAAGCAGCTCTGCAAAACCTGGGAGTTTTTTCTTATCGCTTGGGCGCTCATTTGCACCATGTTTTGATGTTACTGGGCTCCAGTGGTCTGGGTTCTGTTGGGCTTTGAGTGCTGCTGAGTGGGGTGTGTACAGCAGCACAGTGTGGGAGCCTCTACACTGAGAAGCTGTTTAGGTAAGACAACCCCTAGGCTACATCTACCATTTTTATTATTTTTTTTTTTTAAACATAATGAACTCCATAATAGATCTGGCATTCTGAAAAATGGAATAAACTGTACTGTAGGAAGAAAACTTCTTGCTAAACCCCATTACATATACACAAATTGTTGTCTTGTATACCGCATGACAGGAGAGAGGAACTTTGTTTTTTCTGAAGGATTGCCCCACTGTGACAATGGTAACTTAATTTGTCAGAAATTACAAGTACATTAATACATCATGCCCTAATGCATCATTAGTGCATTAATACTTTCGAAGTCAGTGGAGTTTTTCTAATAAATGCCTTCAAAATCGGCTAGGCATTCATAAATCTGAGTTTTCAGTATTATTATTGTAATTGAGACACCTATTTTTCCTGATTAATTCTCGAAGTTTGTATGTAACAGTCAGCTTTGCTGGCATTCTCAGCCATCCACACTTGAATAACATGCTGTTAGTTCATATTTGTGTTATTGTAAATGGCATGATTTGGAAAAAACCAAAACCACAACCAAAAAAAAAAAAAAAAAAAAAAAAGGAGACTGTTCTCGGGGAAACAAAAGAGAATTTTGGGAATGCTTTTTGCCATGGTAACCCAGTTATCGCTCATTAATCTGTCACATATGAAACAAGTTCCAGACTACAACACACTTAACCAAGGCAGCGTTCCCGGGGGGGGTTCGCCCCCTCAGCGGCTCCACTTCTCACCTGCGGGGCTCTGCGCGGCGCTGGAAGGGTTAACCGCGGCGGAAAATCCCCTCATGTGCCTGGCTGGCTCTGAAAGAGGGGGACCCCTCCCCACTTGGGCCACCTGGGCTGCCGGGCCCTGCCACCCCAACAGCAGCTCCCCGGGG
>NW_008597306.1:0-5635 GCF_000691845.1 Merops nubicus | reverse complement strand
CAGGACCCTCCCCGGGGGACAAGGCCTCAGGAAAGGCTTCTGTTTGCCCCATAGTGATGGGGCAGCTGCCATGGGGCTGGTTGCCTGTGGCAACCAGTGGCCCCAGCCCACACCAGCCCCAGTGTGGCCTGCACCAGACGCTGCGTTCCTGCTTTGCCTGACTCAGTGCTTGGCTCCTGTGCTCAGGACCAGGCTGAATTTGTGACTTATCTGTTGAAAGGTAATCTTCACTCTCAGGGAAGAGTTTTTTTCAGGTCCATTTTTTACCAAATTCCACATTTCTCCTGACTGGATCAAAAACTAGAAATCAGTCTAATCTACAGGGAATTAAGGCTCTAACTTTAAACCCTCCTCTTGTTGACCAGGTTAAAGATGCAGGAGTTTGGAAGAGGAATCTGTGATTACAGAGCTGTTGAGGATCTCTGCTAATCAGCTCGGTATCTGCTCAAACACCTTTACAACTTTGCTCAGAGGAAGCAGTAAAGATAAAAAGGGCTTTGAGATTACCAAGAGAAGCATTATGCTCACAATATTAATATTTAGCTTAGTGTTTACACACAACAGTTTCAGCAGAAAAGGTGAGTTCTTCACAGACTTGCAAGTTCTAAATGAATAAAACTAAGGATTTTGTAAGAGACTAACTTAGGTAATATTAGGAATAAATATATCTCTGTATGTTAACTTTCTGTCCTCTACTGTACACTGAGCTAAGTCTTTAATCCATCCACCCTCACCTCAAATTCTCACACCCTTGCTGTCAGCAAAAGGGTGACATTTAAAATTAGTTACTAAAAGAGGGTAGCACTGCCTGAACTGTGCATTGTAATTAAAGTGGTTCATCCTTCACTCCATTCCCTCAGACCCCAGAGACTACAAATGTCATGTGCAGAACGCCACAGAAATATCTGGCAGCATAAGAAGCCTGAACATCTCCCTGCAAGGTAAGGAGTCGGTGGCAGGGGAAAGCTGCCAGGGCTCTGCACAGGGGTGTGAACATTTTCACCTGGCTCAGCTATTCCTTGGCCACCCAATCAAAAAAGATGCAAAACACCATGCAAAATTTCAGTTCTATTCTGCTAAAACCCAAAGACACCATTACAACAACCTTTGAGGGGTTGGTGTCACATGCCATTGGTAATTATGCCTAAAATCTGAGACTGTCAGGTTGCAGAACCCCAGCCAAGGGCCTCAGCTCCCACACAGCCTTTGGGGTCCCCCAGGGCAACAGGGACCCCAGACACAGGGGTCTGTCTGTCAGCTCTTCAGGGAGCTGCCCATAGGCAAGTACATAACTATGAGCTGGATGGTGTCAATGTTGTCCTCCAGAATGTAACAGCTCACTGTGTGCTTGGGCATTAAGAATAAAGCTTATTCTTTAGTCCAACAAAAAAAGAACCACCAAAGGGATTGAACCTGCTTCATCTTGCCTCACTGTCTGCCTCTGAAGGTCCTTCACAGCAGTACACCCCTCACAGCTACTCTGCTGGCCTGAGCCTTTTGCCAGAATTGCAAACCATTTCAGAGAAGCCATTTCTAAGGTTTCTTGTCCTTTTCCAGCTTCCAGGACAGCAGCAACCAAGGGAAAGTTACACAGAACCTACAAAGTCATCACTCTGGAATGCTTCAGACTTCAAAGCCTCGTGCAAGTGAACCTGCTGTACCTGGAGAAGATGCACAGAGACTGGGGAGAGCAGGCAGTAGAGAAATGTACCCTGCAGAGCCTGAAAGTCATCGCTGGGGCAGGCAGGAAACCTCCTGTCAGTCATACCTGTGTTTTACTGACACACCACAGGAAGAAGTCTCAGAGGAAAGATATTCTTGGAGAAAAAGGTAAAATGTTCAATGTAGCAAATATATGTTTAGGTGTGTCAGAGGATGGCAGTCTTCAATTTCATACAGCTGATACCTTAGCAGTTCTTAAAAAGACCTATCAGTACCTTTCTATTAAAAAAAAAACAAACCAAACCTAGGAGAAAGTAATGATCCAGAATTAGCTATACTGAAAGGGAGCCCAACAGAACTATCTATCAGTACCTTTCTATTAAAAAAAAAACAAACCAAACCTAGGAGAAAGTAATGATCCAGAATTAACCATACTGAAAGGGAGCCCAACAGCAAGAAAATTCAGAACTATCAAAGACTTGTAAACATCTGAAATATTCTTCTCTGCATTGTTTCAGAGAGAATTCCATCCACAAATTGCAAAGATATGGTGAAGAGACAAAAAATACGTATTGCCATTAAAGTGCTCGTTGTGTGCACCCTGTTAGCCTCTGCAATGCTCTGCATCACATCTCCTGTATTGGGACTGCTCTGCCTGGTAAGTTTTTGAACATGATGGCTTCTCAGCCCAGTCCCCCCACTCACCCAGAACACAGCTGAGTAGGTGCAACTGAGGAGCCAAAATATGTCCAAGGAGTTCTCAGGAAGGAGGAGAAACTGTCTTTCCAGAGGCAGTGCTCAGAACAGTGAGACAAGAAGAACAGAGGGCCTGAGATTTGCCCATCTCCTGATTTCACTGTGCTATGATGGCCACAACCATCTTACAAACTTCTTGATAGATCAGGACACTGCTCTTCCTAGAGGAAACCTTTGTTCCTGCTTCCCAGCAGAGATGAGCAGCAGAATAATTCATTAGCTCCCTGGCAACTCAGCTCCTGGTTTATGAGAGGCATCTCTGATTTTTGGCTGCAATCAATTCTCCCCAGATTACTGCCATCAAAGTGAGGCAGTGCTGGCCAAAAGCAGCCCAGAAGAGCCTCGTGCTCCTGTGTGTGGGCAGCTGATGGCCAGTTGGGAGAGGTTCTCCTGAGGCCAGAGGAGGAACAGTTTGGGGGTGGAAGAGAAGCAGTCTGATTTTCCAAGGACAGGTGAGCCTCTCTAGTCTTGTAGGCTGCAGGATGAATGATTTAAGCACACTGGTTGAGGGAGGTGCTGAGAACAACAGACATCAGGGGCTGTGATATGCCAATCTCCTGTAAAGCCAGATTACCTTGAAGCCTAAAAATCCAGCAGCACTCGCCGTGGCTCCTCCAGGAACACAGCATCCCCTACACCCCCCTAACTGCTCTGGCTTCTCTCCCCAGTGGTGGTGCCCTGGCTGGAGCAGGCGCCGGCGGGCAGCCCCCGTGCTGCTGCGTGGCCCAGCAGCACCTCCCACCCCGCTGCTGACGGGCACGGAGCCCCCGGAGTCCCTCCTCTGACTCTCCGCCTCCCTTCCCCAGGTACTACTGGGCAGCGGCAGCCAGACGGGGCCGAGGGGGATGCAAGTTTCCAAGTGAAGAGCTGAGTAGCTAGTGCAGAGACAGCCGACTCTGTCCCCCGGGGGAGCTGGGTGGGCTCAGAGGTCCCTGTGCTGGCTGGTAGCCATCTGACAAGCCCTGGTACCTCCTGGGCAAGCAGCACACGCGGCCCGTGGTCACAGCCAGAGAGGGAGGGAGCTGGGAGCTGGTGTGGGGCCAGGCTGGGCTCATCTCTTCTGCTCTTCTCAGGGTCTCGGTGCATCTAAGCAACAATCCCTGTGCTTGAAGACAGACCTATCCCTTCCCCCTCAAGATATTAAATAACTTGGAATTCAGGTGCCTTTTCATGAAGAAATTATTGAATCTTATGCTTCCTACTCCATTAAGTGAGCTGCTGAGGTTGAACAGTTTATACTCTACTCCCACCTCTCGCTGTGACCTGGGATCAAGTCACTTAACTCCAGCTTACCCAGTGGCTTGTCTGTCACCCAGCTCAACAACTGCTTCAGGGGGAGCCAAGAGCTGAGCCCTGCTGGCACCTGAGAGCCTGCTGAGCATCACACACACAGAGCAAACCACTCAGGAGCATTGAATCTGCAGAAATGATCAGTATATAATTTCAAATGGTGAATGAAAATGGCCTCATTTGTTAAAACTTTGGGGTAGAGCAGGCAGCAGGTAAGCACATCACTCACTGCAAATTATCCACTTAGATCTTCTTGGAGAGCAACCCTAGTGAGCAATGTGCTCTAGTGAGGGCTCTGGCAACTCAACCAAGACACAAGCCATTGAGCTGCCATCAGGTGGTAACACCTTTGGGCCTCTACTGAGCCAAAAACCATTTGAACAGACTTAAGGCAAAAGACTTTTTATGTCATTGCTCCCTCCAGGATCCGTCGGGCGTGCTGTAACTTCAGCTCAGCCCAGCCAGGAGATGTCACACCACTGAATCACTGAGGTGAAAAATGCAAGCACCAGTGTAATGCTCTATTAGCAGGGCTGTTTTTACACTCCTCACCAATATTTTTTCTTCCTTGTCAGACAGAAGCACAATAGCAAGACCCTTACAGAAGAAGATCATTGTCCCCCATGAAACCTCCCTGTGGAAAGCTGCAGAACACCCTTTTTACCAGCAAGGAAGCATCACCTTTCCCTCCCCTCACTGGAAATGGCAGAAACCAGCTGCTGAGAAGACACCCACATGCTGATTCCTTCCATTAACTACCCAGATTCTTATTTTAATTCCCACATACAGGAAAAACCTGTTAGCATAAGCAATAAACATTTAATTGACATTCCAAACTCTGCCTCTCCCAAATTCTTATTTTTTTCCCCCCCCCATCATTTTTCACACATATTTGAAGCCTGGGCAAAAGGAAATAATTTCCAGCATGCTTAGTCTCACTGTTAAATAGTTCAGATGAAGAGCACAGATGTAGGAAGCATCCTACAGTTCCAGACCTTCTCCTCCAGCCTCAGCAGCAACAGTGCAGATATTAAGAGCTGAGCTCCAGACCTTGGCTGGCTCTGTGCATCACATCTGCACACCCTGACCCAAAAAGAGTCCCTGCTCATTTGTGAGGTACTTGTATCTAACACAGGGCACTTCCCCCCAGGGATCCTGCTCGTCCCAATCAACACCAGGCACACTCCCAGGGGCACCAGAAGAATTTCACACAAAATGAGTATCTCACAACAGCATAAAAAAAAGCTGCACAGAAGCAGTACTCACCAGAGGGTTTTGTGGCAGAGATATGAGGTCACTGAGCTACGTGGGGCAGACAAAGCCCTTGCCACGTGAGGTGTTCCAGGCAGGTTGAGGTTACTGCAAGAACAGGGGCCAAGTATAAGCAAGTGTCTGAAATCCATGAAATACCAGTTAGCTCTCCAGCACCAAAGCACCACAAACATACAGAGAAGCTGCTTAATCTCTGTACAATCACACCAGGCTCTGAATGAGACCATGTCCCCATCATCTGAAAGGTGATTTATGAACTGCTGTGGGAAAGAGTTGAAATTTCTCCTGGGTATCTCCACAGCACAGTGCTGTGAGAGGCATTGGAGGGAGAGCTGGGGCCATCAAAGCCTCTTCATTACACACCAAAACGATGGATAAATTGACACATGCCAGTGTCAGCTGAGGGGCAAGTGGGAAATCAGAGTTATTTTAGTTGGAAGAGACCTTTAAGCTCATTGAGTACAAGCATTCCCCCAGCACTGCCAGGTCCCCACTGCCCCGTGTCCCTCACCCCACATCTCCACGGCTTGGAAACCCCTCCAGGGGTGGGGACTCCACCACAGCCCTGGGCAGCCTGGCACAGGGTTTCACAGCCCTTTCAAGGGAGAAATTTTTACCTAATGTCCAACTGGTGCAACTTGAGGCAATTTCCTCT